>NC_133654.1:154199658-154312237 GCF_009905375.1 Apium graveolens | reverse complement strand
CTTCTCCTCATTCCTGGCTTCCATCTTCTCACTGTCAGCTACAAGAGCAACTGTTCCTCCTTTTCTCTTTCCCTTTTCCAACAGCTCATCCTGCTCCATTTCAAGTTCATAAGTCTTCAGAATTCCATATAATCTTTCAAGTGTGAAGTTCTTATAATCTTGAGAATTTCTCAAAGAGACAGTCATGGGCTTCCATTCCTTTGGCAGAGACCTAAGAAATTTTAAGTTGGAATCCTTGACTTGGTACACTCTACCATACAGCTTCAATCCATTCAACAGTTTCTGAAACCTGTTGAAGGTATCATTTAATGATTCACCTTCTTCAAAGTGAAAATATTGATACTGTTGAATAAGAAGCTGCATCTTGTTCTCTCTGACCTGCTCAGTACCTTCACAGATGATTTGTACAGTATCCCAAACTTCCTTTGCAGTTTGGCTATTGATGACATTGTCAAACATATCTTGATCTAAGCCATTAAACAAGATGTTCATGGCTATCTTATCCTTGCGGATTTCTTCCATATCTTCAATAGTCCATTCTGCTTTTGGCTTGGGAATGGACTGTCCAACAGCAACTGTTGCAGTAGCAGCTGTGGCTACTTTGTGAGGGATGTGAGGACCATTTTCAATACAGTTGATGTAGCTTTCATCTTGAGAAAGAAGATGTAAATGCATCTTCACTTTCCAGTGATGATAATTATCTTTTTCCAGGACTGGGATCTTTACACCAATATCCTTCCTACTCATGATGGTAGTAGGAGGATTCTTCTGTGCACTCATGATGTTAGCAGAATAGATCTTTAAACTCTTTGTATGTTAAGAGCTTTCTCTGATACCAATTGTTATTCCCAGTGGACTAACAATGAGATTTACAGAAGGGGGGTTGAATGTAAATCTCAAAACTTTTTCAAGTTTTGAGCAGTTTCCAAGGCTAAGTGTTTGAGTGATCAAATGTGTGTGAATTGCTTGAAGCTGATGCAGACAGATATATATTCAAACACAAATGTAATGAGCACAAAGAACTTAAAAACTTTTCTGGTGGATTTGTTGTTCCACCAGAGATGTGTTATTTCAGAAAATCTGTGATTCAAAGAATTAAATTACAGCTGCTTCCTAGTACAAACTAGATGATTTTCTCTTTTGATATTTCTAAACAGCTCAGGAAAATTCATATCTAATTACTAGCTGCTACTTGGTTTATATATCACCAAGTTTACAAGTGAAACAAACTGTAAAATACAATTGAAAAGATTCTTCACATATTTCTTCTTCATTTCTCTATCCAATGCAATCTAGGATTATCTGTAAATCTTTGAATACTTCCTTGTTTGCATCAGAATGGAAATGCTGCATTTTCTTGATTCCTCCTAGAGACTTCCACATTCCAGTATGTCTCTGTCAACCCATGTGCCTCTGTCAGCTTGTGAATTGTCACTATCAACTGCTAATGAACTAAACATCCGTTGAAGCTTTCATCCGTTGATGCCTTATCCGTTGAGGCTTTATCCGTTGAAGCTTTATCCGTTGATGCATTATCAGTTGAAGTCTTTATCCGTTGAAGCACTTATCCGTCAATGGATATTATCCGTTGAAGCATTAGAGACATCCGTTGAAGCTTTGTTTCTTATCCGTTGAAGGTCTTCAATATCCGTTGACACTTCTTCACTTATACAAAATTACAAGGCATGAAATATTTACAATTAGCCCTCCTATTTGTACATCCATTAGTAGTCAACATGACTGATTATTTCCTAAAAACATCTAAGAATTACAGCTTGAAACCAGAGAGTGAAATGTGCTACAATACTAAACTTATTGCTAAGTAAAGCTACTCCTTCAACGGATAGCCAAGATGGTCTTATCCGTTGAGGCTACAAACACTAGATTTCTACTTAAGTGTTTTGCTTAACTTATCATCAAACTAATACACATATTCCTCACAAACCCTTGAGTTAAGTCTTCTATTTAAGGCATACGATTAAGAATGGTATTAACCTGCTATCGTTGCTTTGACTGAAACTCTTCTGCAATTTTATCTACTTCATGTCTTGAAAGTACGTCAGAGTTTGGATTGTTCTTCATGAATTATGATTGGTGATTATGTTAACTCCTTAGAAGTATTCTATACGACATGTATGGACTCAGTATGGTTAGATATTAAGATTTCATGGAAAGTGAATGACGACAGTAGGTCAGTGGTGGACCATAGTAATGCAGCAATGATTCTGCGAGTAATGAGCTGATTACAACCGTGAGAGTTGTATTGGAATGGATGTTGAGATTGAGTACCATTAATCGGGTCGTGGTAGTGCATAAGTTATCATTGATAGACTAATTAAGTAGAGTATCTACCTATTGAATATTTATTCCCTCTTATGAAAAGAGAGTCGTATTACTATATGAGGAAGGTTGCGGTGCAAGCATAGAATTCTAGTAACGATGATGTCTAGAATGAGATCCCAGATTCGATTTTCGATATCGAGGGAGTTTCAAAGGTGATTGTGTATAAGCTCGAGGAAGAGCATGGGTCCATAGAATGATGGACGGAATAGCAAAAATATTTAGGCATGTGAAATACGATGATATAATACTTGATGTTGATATAAATACATATATGTTTTGTTCTCCTATGACAAACCTCTATAGTTCAGAGGTAGATTCCAAGCCAGATATTTTATGGCAATAATTTTTTTTTTATGAATATACAATTCTCTTCAGTTCGTTCTTTTCTCTTCTTTTCATTTCATGTAAGCTGAGAAGAACAACCCTTCCAGAAGGGGAGGTATTGCCGAATGACTATCTATCTGTGTGATAGAAGCCTAGTAGGATACCAACTATTATTTAATTGCTTGTCAAGTACTAAAGGCTGGCCACCTTCTATACTAACTATGCGATATAACAAGTGTTCATGATCATAGTGATCTCTCAACAAATTCCTTTACTTCTATATGATTGATCAAACTTTGGGAAATAGAAACAGCTGAAAAAGGAGTAGTAAAGTTATGGTGGTATTCGGAATGGAAACACATTCGTGATACTAAGGTTGACGTGGTTATTAAAAGGTTATAGAATGCTAACGAGCAAAAGTATAACTAGTATAATATTAGGAACGGAAGGTAGTAGCGATTACGAACTGGAAAAAAATGGGTATTGAGAAGCAAAAGCTCTAATACTAAAAGCTATAATGAAAGTCTGTGCAATAGACTTGAAAGAAATTGGAATGATCACTGAACACAGATTGAGTTTTCTTACGACAATAGATTATATGTCATTATCGAGATGTCGCCTTATGAGATCCTTGAGGGAAGACAATGTCGATCTCCCTTATGTTAGGATGAAGTTGTAGAGTGCAAGATGCTCGGACCCGCAGTAGTCCAAAGGACCAAGGATATAATAGATCTAATTAGAGGACGGCTGGGAGTA
The DNA here is from genome assembly GCF_009905375.1 of Apium graveolens. Taxonomy (NCBI): domain Eukaryota; kingdom Viridiplantae; phylum Streptophyta; class Magnoliopsida; order Apiales; family Apiaceae; genus Apium; species Apium graveolens. The sequence goes on along the minus strand of NC_133654.1, from coordinate 154,308,814 downwards.
GCTCAAGATGGACATAGGAAGTATGCTGATTTGACAAATGAAAGGACAAAGAGTATGAAGGAGGGAACCTTGTATTGTTAAAAGTATTCCCTTAAAAAGGAATTGATGAGGGTTCGAAAGAAAGGAAAGTTTAAGTCCACGAATTGTTGGACCCTTGGATATATTAAGACGTATTGGGAAGATAACATATGAGCTAGCCCTACCCCCGAACATGTAGCAAGTCATAACGTGTTTCACGTATCAATGTTAAGGAAGTGTAATTCGGATGCCAGATAAATAGGGGCATATGAGCGCCTAGACATGCAACCAGACGCAACCTATATGGAGCAACCAGGAAGGGTTATAGAGTGAAAAGGAACAAGTGCTTAGGAGAAGGGTTATCAAACTAGGCAGAGTTTAGTGGTAGGACCACAATGTGGGAAAATTTACTCGAGAGTTAGTAAATGCAATGCTAAGAGAGTATCCCTATTCATTTTCTATCTGATTCCGGGACGAAATCCTTTTAAGGAGGGGAGACTGTAATAACCCCAATTTTTGGAAATTTTTGAAACCCTTATGAATAGTGATTTTGGAGATTATACTGAATAAGAAAACTTTTCATGCCACACTATGTAGGGGTTCTGTTATTGATATTCTGAGATTTTATTAGTACTCTATATGGTATATAAGTGTATGTAAAGATCGTCAGAATCCAATTCCGAACACTTTGATTTTTCCTGAAAATCCACCAGATACTGAAAGAATTGAGTATAAGGTAACATGATTAAAAGGATTTAAATTCAAGGATTATGAGAGAGGATCATAAAAGGAATATAATGTATTGAGAAAGGTTAAGGGAACCCAAGTAATAAGATCCCGGGTATGATCCCTTAAACGATAAACGAAAACGAAAGTTAAGCGAACCGTATAACAGATCAGCGGTCATTAGCCAAATAATTAAAAGCTAATCAAAGAGATTAGTGGGGATGATGTCATCAAACTAATGAGAAGAGGACAAAGGAGGGAGGGTGACATCACATGGTGACATAAGCATGACCAAGCAATTGTGTTGTTGGATGATTGTGAGCCACACAATATTTACCATGGTAACAACTAATTAACAAGCAAAACAAACACAAAAATCAAAAGCAACCAAAACAAAACATTTTCTTCTTCCCCCACTTTTTGCTCTCGGCTTTTCCATGAAAAGCAAAGGAGAAAATTTCAAAAATCAAGCTACACACCTTCATAATTCAAGAGGTTTATTTCTTTAGCTTCCATAATTCATAACTAAGATGAGCCATAAGTTTAAGCTCAAGATTCCATGTTTAACATAGCTAATCAATTCATCTAAGTTCTTGGTGAATAGTGTTTTCAAGAAACTAACTTTGTGTTTTCTTATGTTTTCTTCAAGATCCAAGCTCAGTAAAGATAGTTAGTGGTTATTTAAGGCTTCCTAAATGATTCTTCACTCTCCAAGGAAGGTATAACCCCTCCAAACCCTAACTTTACTTTGAGTATTAGGTTTGGTTTTGTTTGTTATAGTTCATGAGAGCATGATTCTTGTATGTTTAGAGTTTGGATGGAATTATAATGATTTTGGGTTATAAATCTGGGTTGTTGGTTGATGAACCTTAAGTATAATTAGTAGCTCTTGTTTGAGATTGAATAAGTTGGAAAAATCATGAGGTTATGGACTGAGTTAGTAAGGTTTGGATGAATTTTGGTGGTATTGGTGGTTATGGGTTGATTTGTGGTTGATTGTGGTTGATTGTAGTAGTTTAAAATTTGGTAATCGCGTAAACATAGTCGTCGTAATGTCCGATTTACTTTAGACTGTTTTTGCTCTTAACATTAGGACCCGTGAACTCACTGCTAGGTTTTGACCATTGCCATCATTAGATAGTTCATGTTACGAGCTTCGTTTTGATATGTGGTTCGTTTGATTCCGATGTACGGATTAGGAGAAACGACCGTTTTAAGTAATGGCGTTTCGCGAACGAACCATTACCCCTCGCCTTACTTTGAAACATAGGTTAAAGACCTTAAAGGACTAATTGGAGTATGAAACATTTATTTAAAGTGTATTAGGCAGTTGGTAAGGCACTCGCGAAAGAATCGCCTTAAAACCCTTAATGGTTAATTTATTAAATATGGTGGAGCCGAGGGTACTCGAGCGACTTAAGTGAATCGTTAAGCGCAAAAGCGAACGTTAGGGTCTAATTGGTTAAAGTATAGATTCATAAGCGACTTTGGTTTAATTCCAACTTATATGTTGTTTATAGGTTACCAGACTCGTCCCAAGCCATTTGTAACCCCCAGTCGCTCAGGCAAGTTTTCTACCCGTATAACTGTTGTTGTGATGTATATGTGTATATGCATGGTCTTGTGATAAATGCATGTTTGTTATTAGCAAATTCTTGCGATATATTGTAGCATGTGATATGGTATATATGTATGCCTGTTTCATATTCTTGATTTATATATCTGTTGGTACAAATGCTTATTAGTTGCATAATACCTATTCTAGAGATAAACAGTAGTTGCGTATACCCTGAGGATAGGGGACCCAAAGGTGAACCCTTTTCTAAAACCGGGAGTAGATGTTCCCGAGTATATGATATATATATAGTTATATATATATTGATATAGTTTTCAAAACTATTAATCGAATAAGGTTTATTCGATAACTTTATTTTATTTAATGAATATTACTTGAATATTCATTCGAAGACTTATGACTCAGTTTATATTATTTAATGAATATTATTTCGAATATTCATTCGGGGATTATGACTCCGTTTATTTTATTAATGAATATTATTTTGAATATTCATTCGGGGGCTTATGACTCCGTTTATTTTATTAATGAATATTATTTTGAATATTCATTCGAGGACTTATGACTCAGTTTATATTATTTAATGAATATTATTTCGAATATTCATTCGGGGATTATGACTCCGTTTATTTTATTAATGAATATTATTTTGAATATTCATTCGGGGGCTTATGACTCCGTTTATTTTATTAATGAATATTATTTTGAATATTCATTCGAGGGCTTATGACTCCGTTTATTTTATTAATGAATATTATTTTGAATATTCATTCGAGGGCTTATGATCCCGTTTACTTTATTACTGAATATTATTTTGAATATTCATTCGAGGACTTATGACTCCGATTATTTACTAAGTAATATTCTTTATTTTATTAAAGAATAATGTTTCGATAATCAAACTTATTTTTGATTATTCAAATAAAGATAGTACTTTCGTATAAGTATATCTTTGGTTATGTAATACCCATTTCAAGTATGAGTTTAACACTTCTACTTCGATTATTTTATAGAGATTATCCTTTTTGGGAATATTATTATTTAAATAATAATATTCAGATATTTTCTATTATATTGGGACTGATTTATTTTAATAAATCAGCAGTATTCCAAACATTCTTAAAAATGTTTTCGAGTCTTCAAATTGACTTTTAAAGTTTAGAGCGGATCCCAAAACTCGTTTTCAAATTTAAGATCTTCCTTTTGAAGGGGACTTGAATACTCGTTCAAAAATCTAAAGGATCCGGCTCTGTGGTGTATTTTATATTCGCAACGAGGTTGCTGTTTTGATAAATGAATTGATTACTTACCCAACGTTCGGGAAGTAAGTCCATCTATTTGAGTCGGCATAAGCAACATGGGCTCAGTGGGCGTCCATGAAAGTGAGTGGCTCAGTGGGAGTCCATCAAATGCGTAAGTGGCTGAGTGGCAGTCCAGCATAAGGTCCTATTGCGGCCAGGGTGATGACCAGTGGGGAATTCGTCCATCTACTAGTAGAAAAGTTTACTTATTGGTATCTTTGCCTGATCAACAAGATATCGGGTTTATGCCAAGGTTTTCTCCTTTCCAAATTCATTGGATATTGCAACTCTGTTTATAATTTTCATAACAGAGGTTTTCAAGGAGTGTATGAAATGTATATATATATAGGTGTATATATATATATCGGGACTTAATGAAGTATCTCGTAACTTCATTATTTATAACAATATTCAAAGATTGAATCTATTCAAATCTTGTCTTGTAGTCTCATCTATGTGATGAACTTTTGAAACTAATTATAACTTGAACGGTGGTAGTTCAAGTAGTATTCGAAAAAGATATAAGCATATTGAAGTATCTTGTAACTTCATCTTTTCAACTTATATCTGGTTAATGATTATCTTATGCATGACAAAGATTTTCACAAAAACGTTGAGACAAGGTTAGATATATGAGATCACCTTGCAACGATAGTTTTATACAGTTATAAACTGGAACTCTGTGTATATTATACATGGCAGAGGATTTCAAAGATTTTGAAAAGTATATATGTATATATACTGAATATTTTGCGACTTCGTCACGTTAAGATATTAGCTTGGTTCATTTCTTCTTGACCAAGACTTTCATGAGTACTATGAGAATGCTCATATATAGTTAATCATTATACATATTATTTTGGTGGGCTTGTTGCTCACCCTTGCTTTCTTCTTTCATCACACAACATCAGATAGACAAGATGAACAGGACCAAGCTCCCAATTCACGAGCGGATAGGAAACGTTCCCCAGTTTCCTATAGGCGTTGATGTCGCTGGAGCTGAGGTAGGAACTACCAATAGGCTAGGCTTTCAACTTTTGATGTACCAGACTTATGTATCTTTATCAATTGTAATAATGGCAAGGAATATGTAAATTTATTCAGAAACTCTTTTGAGGTATAATGACTTATAATTGTGGAATAAAATGACTTGTGTTATTTTTGGATATTCATCTCTGAGACTATAACTTGTGGTGTGTGTTTATTGTGGGGTCACAGTACAGAGTAGTTGCTTGTTTATTAAGATTGGGTGTTATTAAGGGAAATGGAACTCGTGACAACCCGGATCCCCGACCCCGGATTTGGGGGTGTTACATGCGGTCTTGGTCTCAGCACCTGGTTACACGTATTACGAGGTGATAACTGTATTAGTTTAATAAAAAGATCCCGTTTATCGAAAATACGAGTTTTATTGTTTTACCGAAACGAATAATGTATCGAAAATATTGCGCCGGGACCCGCACATGACAAACCGTATGCCAGATCGAAAAAGTCGAAACATGGAAAATGCTCGGAATATTGTAATTAGGTTAGGATGGAGTTCTCGGAAGAGTTTCGGGGTTATAAAAACGTAAAAACGGGTGAATTCGGCTGGTTCCCGATTATATAAAATAATTTATAATTACTCGGATTTTTTTTTATAAAATCCATAAATTTCCTATAAAATCATAAATCAACATAAAAATAAATAGGAAGATATGACCATTATCTATATTTTATTTTGGACATATAAAAATTAAAATACTCAATTTATATTATTTTTAAACATCCAAACACATATACCATTTAACAAATACTTCACAGAATAAATACGGAACATGCATAATATTTATTTATTTGTAAAATAATTACACGATATATCCCAGATATTACAGGTTGTGTTGCAACCTTATCCACCATTTGTCAATTTATTTGAGATTGTTGAGCAAGAGTTGAAAGATTTTGATAAATCCTTGTTATTTTTCTTTGTGTTATTATTCTTTGAGATATTGAGCAGGATTATATGCTAATCATGTCATATGTGTTAATATGTCAGCAAGTTATAATAATTTGTAAGGAAGTTCCTACATGAGAATTTTAACATGCTAAAGGATTGCTATATATTTGACTCCATACTTGACATATTATTATATAAGTTACTTGTTTTCTTACCAGGGTAATGGCACCGAAGAAGAAGAGTAAGTTAGGAGATGATCGTACTGAAAGTCATACAGATCCAGCGATTGTCTAGATATTGGGACTGATGCAGCAACAATTGTTAAATCTTATGCAAAAGCAACAACAGCAACAACAGCAACAACAACCAGCAGTTCCACCTGCGGTGACTTTTAAGAATTTTTAAGCTGTGAATCCACCTGAGTTTAAGGGAAGTGCTGATCTAGTGGAAGCCAATGCGTGGCTTAAAGAAACTGAGAAAGCTTTTGACTTAGTCGGAGCAGGTGTTGAGCAGAAAACCAAATTTTCCAGTTACTTTCTGAAAGGTGAGGCAAACTATTGGTGGGAATCCAAGCGAGCATTGGAAGGAAATGAGTTTGTGACTTGGGAAAGGTTTACAAAGCTGTTTTTGGAAAAGTATTTCCCGAGGTATATAAAGAATCAGATGGAGATCAATTTTTGGTTCCGACTCAGGGTAATCTTACGGTCGCTGAGTATTAGGCCAAGTTTACTGAATTAGCGAGGTTTGTGCCAGATCAAGTTGATACAGATAAAAAGAGAGCAAAAAGATTTGAGGAAGGGTTAAAATCTTGGATTCAGAATAGAGTGGCTATATTTGAGTTGACTTCATATGTGGAAGTGGTTCGGAAAACAATGGTGATAGAAAGTAGAAGTGACACGTCTCAGAAAGAAAGGGACGGAAAGAAAAGCAAAATAGAAACCTCAGAAAGAGGTCAGCAACAAGGTAATTTCCATGGCCATTACAACAAAAGGCCAGAGTTTCAGGGTAACACAAATGTGGGATTCAGAAGACCACAATCAGGAAATGGGGGACAGGGCAATCGTTTTCAAAATCCAAATCAGTAGAGGTCCAATCGTCCACCAATTCCAGATTGCAAGTTTTGTGGTAGAAGGCACTTTAGGATTTGCAAGGCTAATGCTATTTGCTATGAGTGTAATATGAAATGGTATCATGCATATGAGTGTCGCAATCAGATGCCAGACGTTACATATTTCCAATGTGGGAAGATAGGGCATTATGCTAACAACTGTAAAGAGCAAGCTCCAGAGGTAAATGTGCCAAAGATTGCAGGACCATCATCCCAGACTGTGGCAAGAATTGAAGGACCACTAGCTAAGAGTCAGCCAAAAGCCAGAACGTTCAATATGACTATGAAGGATGCTGTTCAGAGTTCCAACATGGTTACAGGTACGCTTCCAGTCAACTCCGTATATGCTAAGGTTTTAATTAATTCTGGAGCTACAGGTCATTTATTTTTAAAGATTTTGTCGATAAACTGCATTGTGAAGTTGAATTATTAGAACAAGCGTTAATGATAGAATTAGCTATTAAGAACCAAGTTCCTGTGGACCGAGTGTGTCCAAGGTATGACATTGAGATAACATGACATCATTTTTACACCAACTTGATACCTTTTAAGTTGGGAGAATTTGATGTCATTTATAGAAATGGAATGGTTGTCAGAGAATAATGCTCAGATTGATTGTAAGAATAGAAAAGTAAGACTTCAGATGTTGGATAGTAAAAAGAAGGTGATATTTCGAGGAAATAAGCAGGAAAAGAAGTTTTTAACGATAGCCTAAGCGAAAAAGTTATTGCGTCAGAATTGTGAGGCATTTTTGGCTAATGTGATAGACACCGACAAAGAAGTTCCCGTGCCAGAAGCAATTCCAATTGTCAATGAAATTCCAGATGTCTTTCCAGATGATCTTCCAGGGCTAACTCCCGATAGAGAGATTGAGCTTGCGATTGACTTAGCACCTGGAACGAAACCAGTTTCTAAAGCTCCGTATCGGATGGCACTGGTGGAGATGAAAGAGTTAGCAACTCAGTTGCAAGATATTTTGGAGAAAGGAGTTATAAGACCCAGTGTATCCACGTGGAGTGCACCAGTTTTGTTTTTAAGAAAAAAGATAGAAGTATGCGATTGTGTATTGATTATCGGTAATTGAATAAGCTGACCATTAAGAACAAGTATCTATTGCCAAGGATTGATGATTTGTTTCACCAACTAAAAGGCGTTGTATGGTTTTCTAAGATTGACTTAAGATTGGGATATAATTAACTGAAGATTAAGCAAGAAGTCATTCCGAAGATATCATTCAGAAGCAAATATGGACACTATGAGTTTTTGGTAATGGAATTTGGATTAACAAACACATCGGCAGCTTTCATGGATCTAATGAATCGAGTATTCAAGAAGTATTTGGATAAATCCATGATTGTATTTATAGATGACATTTTGACCTATTCCAAGAAAGAAGAAGAGCGTATAGAGCATTCAGGAATAGTTCTGGAGATACTGCGACATGAGAAATTGTACGCAAAGTTTTCGAAGTATGAATTTTGGTTAAAAGTTGTATGATTTCTTGGCACGTGATTAGTAATGGAGTGAAAGTAGATCCGCCAAAGATTGAAGCTATAATCAACTGCGAGAGACCAAAGACTCCAACATAAGTAAGAAGTTTCATGGGATTGGCAGGTTATTATAGAAGGTTTGTGCAAGATTTTGTGAAAATAGCTACACTGAAAAAGCTCACCAGAAAGAACCAGAAATTAAAATGGAATGAGAAGTGTGAGGAGAGTTTCCAGGAATTGAAGAAAAGATTGGCATCTTCTCCAATACTAGTCTTACTAAATGATCAGGGAAATTTTGTTATCTACAGTGATGCGTCGTACAAAGGCTTGGGATGCGTTTTGATACATCATGGCAAGGTGATAGCTTACGCTTCAAGAAAGTTGAAGGTGCATGAAGACAAATATCCAACTCATGATCTTGAATTGGCAGCTATAGTGTTTGTATTGAAGATATGGAGGCATTATCTTTATGGAGAGAAATATTAGATTTACACGGACCATAAGAGTTTGAAGTATATCTTCACCCAAAAGGAGCTAAACATGAGGCAGAGAAGATGGTTAGAGCTGATCAAGGATTATGACTGTACAATTAACTATCATCCAGGCAAAGCAAATATGGTGGTAGATGCTCTAAGCTGAAAAGAAAGGTTAAACATGATCACTTCATATGAGGAATTGATCAAGGAATTTGAGAAGCTTGAAATTGAGGTTAGTATTTCAAGTATGTCTACAGATGTGTTGTGTGCTATATCTTTTCAACCAGAATTGTTGGAGAAAATAAGAAGATGTCAGGAAGAAGTAATGAGTCATGACAAAGACAAGTTAACAGGAGAAGAGAAAGGGAATCAAAAAGATGATAAAGGGATATTAAGATTTTCTTCCAGAATATAGATACCTAACGTGGCCGAGCTAAGACATGAATTTCTTCGAGATCCTCATAACTCTGGATATTCAGTTCATCCCAGAAGTACAAAGATGTATAGAGACTTGAGAGAAAACTTTTGGTGGACAAGTATGAAGAAAGAAATTGATAAATGGGTATGTAAGTATTACACTTTCTAAATAGTTAAAGTGGAACATCAAAGGCCTAGTAGAATGATACAATCATTGAACATTCCAGAATGGAAGTGGGAACATCTTGCGATTGATTTTGTAGTTGGATTACTGAGGACCAAGGAAAATCATGATGTTATTTGGGTTATTATTGACAGATTGACTAAGTCAGCATATTTTCTTCCTATCAATGAAATATTCTCTTGGATAAATTGGTTCAGTTGTATCTGAAGGAAATTGTGGTTCAACATGGAGTTCCAGTGTCCATAGTTTTAGATAGAGATCATCGATATAATTCAAGATCTTGGAGAAGTTTTCAAGATTTTCTCGGAACGAAGTTGAATATGGATACCACATATCATCTGCAGACAGATGGTCAAAGTGAAAGGATAATTATGTGCTCTAGATTTCGAAGGAAGTTGGGATGAACATTTATCATTGGTTGAATTCTTCTACAACAACAGTTATTATGCCAGTATTAGAATGCCACCATCTGAAGCCTTGCACGAAAGAAGATGTAAATCCCCAATTTGTTGGGACGAAGTTGATGAAAGAAAGATTTTGGGTCCAGAGTTGATCCAACAGATAAAAGAGAAGGTTGAACTCATTCGTAAAATATTAGTGGCAGCTCAAGATCGTTAACGCGAATATGATGATCCTGCTAGAAAGGATATGGAATTTGAGGTTGGAAAAGTAGTGTTATTAAATATTTCACCTTGAAAAGGTTTATCCAGATTTGGGAAGAAAGGAAAGCCGAGTTCACGCTATGTTGGCCCTTTTAAGATTTTGAGGCATGTGAAAAAGGTCGCTTACGAGATAATCTTACCACCACACATGCAGCATATCCACAATATGTCCCGTGTGTCAATGTTAAAACGTTATTTGCCTGATTCTAATCATGTGATAGAATATGAGCCAATTGAGATTCATCCAGATTTGTCTTTTGTAGAATGAACAACATGAAAGAGTGCTTAGGAATAAGTCTGTGTCCTTAATGCGAGTTTTGTGGACGAATCCCAAGGTTGAAGATTTGACCTGGAAGTTAGAAAACGAAATTCTAGCCAAGTATCCTCAGTTGTTTTTTAAGCCGATTCTGAGGACAGAATTCTGTTAAGGGAGGAAGGATGTAATATCCGGGAAAATTTTGTGAATATTTTATAAACATGTAGTAGTTGTTCCCTGTGGTCCCGTAAGGACAAAAAAAATTCGATTATTTGTTACGGGTTTAAAATGTAATCGTATAAAAGAATAGGCGATCTGGATGCATGTTTATTTGCGTTTTATCAAGGTACTTATTTTATCTCGTGGTATGTGTGTTTGCATGCATCATATGTGTTTTCCGGATTTTCTGTTAATTTAGGAAATGTTTCGGTTTCTCAAAAATCAACGGACCTTGACCCACCGAGACGTCAAATGCCATAAAATTGATATTTCCATTTTTATAAAAAACCTACATATTTGAAATATTCGTTATTTTTGCATTTTTGGATTATTCATAATTTTTGGAAATTTTGGCATAAATTTTATATTTATTCGATTAAAAAGTTTATTCCCCATTATTATTATTTTTTGGACTAATTATTTTAATTAAAGGATAAAACACCCTTAATTTATTTTGGGGTATTTATTTTTCAAAAAAAAATAAATAGCTGGTTTTTTATTATAATTTTCATAATTATCTATATATATAATCCAGAAAATTCAGTTTCGGGGTTTAGGGTTTGTTCTTGAACAAATCGTCCGATTGAAGGCCAATCACTCATTTGTTGATTACGTTCTTGGTAGCAATTTAAAGCTCTCGACGAGACCTTTGTTTTCATACTCGAATCATCGTTTAAGGTTGGGTAATTTGTATAATTGTTTTTCGTCGATCTTGCTCGAACTGGGTTTCTTATTTTTGCTGATTGTTTGTTGATTATAATTATGATATGCGATTGTACAGATCCTGAACATCATTTTGGTATGTAGCACGTCGAATTTGGTTCAGAAATGGTTGAGTTTGAGTGTTCTCCGGAAAATACTAAGCTTCGCCAGTAAGCTCCAAGTTTTCGGCCGGATTCTGAGTTGCAGAGGGTATTTGCGAGGGTTGATGTTATGAACGAGTTCCTGGGTAAAAACTGAATCGATTTGTATCGAAAACACGATCTAATCATGTTGTTTGTGAAGGTTGATGTTATAAACGATCGGGTGTGACAGGGAGAAAAATAAACCCTGGTTGCGCAATTAATATCGCATTAATCATGCCCAGGTTGGGCCGACAAGAAAGCCCATTATAAAGGGCCCAAAACCCTGAATATTATTAATTTCGTAATTAATTAATATGGGAAAAAATAGCTGATAAGTAAAGTCCAAATAAGGACATAATTCCTTGGAGACTGGCCTTCAAGAAATCTCATGGGATAAAGAATCAATTTCCTGCATTATAGGACTCCAAAGACCAATCTAAATCTGAGACTTGTCCACCATGTCTCCTAACCCTAGCCTAAATTAAAGGCATCCCATGCCTATATAAGGGGCCTCACCCCACAAATCAGAACTATATTTTTTGACTTGATCCTTGGCATACAGCAAGGTACGTAGACATCTTGTTAAGGCAGATCGAGTCACGAAACACAAGAGCAGTCAAATCGAGCCTCGAAGCTCACGAACCCTAGCAATAAATACACCCTAAGTTTTTACCCATAACATTTGGCACTGACTATGGGGAAGCATAACAACAACCATGGTGAACACACGGAGCAGAAATAATGCCCCCGAAGGAATACCAGCTAGGACGACCCAAATGATTTAATCGATGGTGGAGATACCCCCACACTCAACCTACGCCTCCACCCAAGGAGGAACCCTGATGGGAGCAACTGAGCCTCAGCCACAAGGGACGAATCCCCCGACTCCTCAAGGGAAGAATTCCCAATTTCAGCAGTTATATACACCTGTGAATCATCAACCCATTGGGTATGAGTATTCAACTATTGTGACCACTAACCCCCCTTACGGTATGCCCCTATACCCCGAGGTTGGAGGAAGTGGACATTCCAATCGGAGTGAAATATAAGGACATACACCCCACTACATACACGGTTTGGCTCCTATTCCGGAGGACCAAGAATTCTAGGGACCTTACACTGAAAGAGACTCTGAATCTTCGGATGACGATGTGGCTCCGAGAAGGAGGTGTGATGGTAAAGAACCAATGCCTGATGCTAACCAGCGCCCTAGAAGCACCCAAGGGACAAATCCCCAAATATTATAGGAGAGGATCAGGGCTCACAAAGCTGAGATCCAAAGGCTGAAGTGCGACCTGGAGGCGCACCTGACCCCAAGACCCCCACTTCCTCCGAGGAGGAGAGATCCTCCTCCAATCATAGACCCGGATGGTCCAATACTAAGAAGGGCTGTTATCCCAAGGGCTGACCCAAGTGATGTTATGCCCCTAGGAGATCCTGATGATCCAACTCCACCATTCACTGAAGAAATAATAAATGCCCACATCTCAAAGAAATTTAAGATGCCCACCATCAAAGTATATGATGGTACAAGAGATCCCTCTAATCATTTCAGAACATTCTTTAATGCATTGTTATTGCAGCTCGAAATGATGCTATTAAGCATCGGGCTTTCCTCAAACCCTTTCGGGAATGGCTTAAAGGTGGTACAGTCGTTTGCCTCTGAATTCAATTGGGTCCTTTAGAAACTTAAGTCAAGCTTTTATTAAGCAATTCATCAGTGGAAGAGTGCATGAGAAGAGTTCAGCATCCCTCATGAGCATTATGCAAGGAGCAAAGGAGTCCTTGAGAGACTATCTGAACCGTTTCACAAAAGAAGCTTTGAAGGTCCCAGACCTCGATGACAAGGTAGCTGTGATAACACTGCAGTAGGGAACTAGGGATGAATTCTTCAAGATGTCATTGGCCAAGCGCCCCCCTGAAAGCAAGTTACAGCTCCAAGATAGGTCCGAGAAGAATATCAAAGTGGAGGAAAACATGAGGAAGATGGTGGTGAACAATGAGCCCGCTGGAGGCAAGAAGTGAAAGACTGATCTAGAATATAATGCCAAGGACAAATATCCTAGAACTGAGCAAAATGCTGATTCAACCCTGAAGAAGGGAGGACCTGGACAAAAGTTCACTGAATATGCTAAACTAAATGCTCCTAGAAGTCAGATCTTAATGGAAATCGAAAGAGATAGGGATTTTCGCTGGTCTAAGCCCTTGAAGGCTGATCCTACTAAGCTAGATAAGAGAAAATATTATAGATTTCACAAGAATGCTGGTCATGACACTGATGAGTGCCGACAACTAAAGGATGAGATTGAATTTTTTATTCGGAAAGGAAGGCTGAGCAAGTATACTGGGAGTGGAGAGATAGATGAAAGAAATAACAGAGGGAGAAGGAATTTCGTTGATCGTAGGAGAGATCAAGATGATCAGGGGCGAAATCCCCAACCCAGGGGACCAGTGATAAACACAATATTTGGAGGATCACCTGCTGTTGGTTCATCCAAAAACTCAAGAAAAGCTTATACTAGAGAATTCATGCAGATTGTTGGAGAAGTCCCGAAGAGGGCTAGGACGGGAGTAACAATGACATTTGATGATTTCAATTTAGAGAGTGCCAAATTTCCTCATGACGTTCCCCTGGTCATAACACTGATAATAGTGAACAACCCGGTTGTAATAACCCTAAAATTTTGGATTTTCTGTAAGCCTTATGAATAGTGATTTTGCTGATTATGCTGAATAAGGAAACTTTTCATACCACACTTTGTAGAGGTTCTTTTATTGTTATTCTGAGATCCTATTAGTACTCTATATGGTATATAAGTGTATGTAAAGATCGTCAGAATCCAAATTCGAACACTTTGATTTTTCCCGAAAATCCACCAGATACCAAAAGAATTGAGTATAAGGTAACAGGATAAAAGGATTTAAATTCAAGGATTATAAGAGATGATCATAAAAGGAATATAATGTATTGAGAAAGGTTAAGGGAACCCAAGTAATAAGATCCCGGGTATGATCCCTCAAACGATAAACAAAAATGAAAGTTAAGCGAACCGTATAACAGATCAGAGATCATTAGCCAAGTAATTAGGAGTTAATCAAAGAGGTTAGTGATGATGATGTCATCACACCAACAAGAAGAGGACAAGTGTGGGAAGATGACATAGGAGGATGACATAAGCATGACCAAAAGGGAAGGAATTGTTGGTTGATTACAAGCCACACAAATTTTACCATGGTTAAAAGGTTAATTAAACAAAACAAAAACAAAACAACCAAGAAAAATAAATCAAAAACACAAAACATAAAGTTGACTTCACCTTTCCAACAAGAAGCTCTCGGATTCATCTCTTTTTCAAAGAAGAAAAAATTCAAATTCAAGTTCCAAGCCTTGTTAATTAGTGAGGTAATTATCTAAGGTTCCTTGTACATAGATATAGATATCCTATGATTCTAAGCTTCAAATTCCTTCACAATCTCTTCCAATAATTAATGGAAGAAGAGTGTGAATAGTGTTTTTCAAGAACTTGAAATTTTGATCTTGTGTTTTTGTTTAGATGAAGCTTTAGTAAGATTTTTCAAGGTTGTTTCAAGCTCATTAATTACTCCTACTCCCAAGGAAGGTATAATCTCTTAACCTAGCATTATTATTGAATGTTAAGAGCTTGTTATAAGTAGTATAGTTCATGAGAGGCATGATTATTGTGTATTTAGAGATTGGTTGGTTTTGTGATGTTTTTGGAGTTGTAAATCTTGATTATTAGTTAATGAACTTAAGTAAGCTCTTAGTTCATAATTGAGAAGTAGTATAAATTGGAAATCTTGAGATGTTGGGGCTGTTTTAGTAGTGTATGGATGGATTTTGGTTGTAATAATGATTGTGGGTTGATAGTTGATTGATTTGGAGTAGTATAAAATTTGGTAATCGCGTAAACATAGCCGTCGTAATGCCCGATTTACTTTAGACTGTTTTTGTTCTTAACATCAGGACCCGTGAACTCACTATTAGGTTTTCACCATTGCTATGATTAGATAGTTCATGTTACGAGCTTCGTTTTGATATGTGGCTCGCTTGAATCCGATGTACGGTTTAGGAGAAACCACCGTTTTAAGTAACGGCGTTTCACGACCGAACCATTACCCCTCGCCTTACTTTGAAATATTGGTTAAGGCCCTTAAATGACTAATTGGATTATGAAACAATTATGTAAAGTGGGTTAGACAGTTGGTAGGGCACTCGCGAAAGAATCGCCTTAAAACTCTTAATGGTTAATTTATTAAAAATGGTGGAGCCAAGGGTACTCGAGCGACTTAAGTGAATCGTTAAGCGCAAAAGCGAACGTTAGGGTCTAATTGGTTAAAGTATAGATTCATAAGCGATTTTGGTTTAATTCTAACTTATATATTGTTTATAGGTTACCAGACTCGTCCCAAGCCTTTTATCACCCCCAGTCGCTCAGGCAAGTTTTCTACCCGTTATACTGTTGTTGTGATGTATACATGTATATGCATTATCTTGTGATAGATGCATGATGGTTAATTAGCAAATCTTGCGATATATTGGAGCATGCTGATATGGTTTATATGTATGTCTGTTTCGTAATCTTGATATCTATCTGTTGATTCCAATGCTTATAATTGCATAATACATATGCTAGAGATAAGCAGTAGTTGCGTATACCCTTAATATAGGGGACCCAAAGGCGAACATTTTCTAAAACCGGGAGTCGATGTTCCCGAGTATATTATATATATATATATATTTATATATATATATATAGATATAGTTTTTAAAACTATTAATCGAATAAGGTTTATTCGATAACTTTATTTTTATTAATGAATATTACTTTGAATATTCATTCGAGGACTTATGACTCAGTTTATTTTATTTAAGGAGTATTATCTTGAATATTCATTCGAGGACTTATGACTCTGTTTATTCTATTTAATGAATATTATTTTGAATATTCATTTGAGGACTTATGACTCCGCTTATTTACTAAATAATATTCTTTATTTTATTAAAGAATAATGTTTTGATAATCAAACTTATTTTCGATTATTCAAATAAAGATCGTACTTTCGTATAAGTATATCTTTGGTTATTTAATATTCATTTCAAGTATGAGTTTTAAAACTTCTACTTCAATTATTTTTATAAAGATTATTCTTTATGGGAATATTATTTGAATAATAATATTCAGATATTTTCTAATATATTGGGACTGATTTATTTTATTAAATCAGCATTACTCCAAACATTCTTAAAAATGTTTTCGAGTCTTCAAAATGATTTTTAAAAGTTAGGGCGGATCCCAAAACTCATTTTTATATTTAAGATCCTCCTTTCGAAGGGGATTTAAATACTCGCTCAAAACCTGAGGGATCCGGCTATGTGATATATATATGTGGATATATATATCGGGGCTTAATAAAGTATCTCGTAACTTCCTTTCATTCAATAATATTTCAAAGATTGAATCTATTCAAGTCTTAACTTGTGGTCTCATCCATGGGATGACCTTTTGAAACCTATTATACTTTGAACAGTGGTAGTTCAAGTAGTTTTCTAAAATGGTATAAGTATAGTGAAGTAATTGGTAACTTCATCTTCCTTTAAGGTTATATCCAGTAAGTAATTACCTTACACTTGATAAAGGGTTCTAGCAAGTTATCCATTTAGATACTTGCATTATTGTTTGCACTATATATTATCTTGCGAGCTGTAATGCTCACTCTTGCTTCATTTCTTCATCACACAACAACAGTTAGGAAAGATGGCCAGACTCAAGCAGACCCAGCGCAAGCGCGTGGGAAGCGTCCTGCGTCTTCCCGTTGATATCGTAGCTGCTTTAGATGTAGAGGTAGATCTATTTGTAGATCAGGCATTCTACTTTTGGGAATCAATTATGTATAATTATAACTTGTGGCAGATAATGGCAATTAACTGTAAACTTATCAAGTAATCATTTTGGGTTGTAATAACTTTTAAATTGTGGATTTAAGGACTTGTACTTATTTCAATTTCATCTCTAAGACTATAACTTGTTGTGGTGTGTGTTAGTGTGGGGTCACAACATGAGGTTATTTATTATTAATTAAGTTAAGTGATATTGTGGAAAGAAAGACCGTGATGACCCGGATCCCCGACCCCGGATCTGGGGGTGTTACAGAAATGGTATAAGAGTAAGCGTTATAAACCTCAGAGATGATGCGACGATATAATAATAAACTCACAAAGATAATAAGAACTCTTGCCAAGTTCATAGTCAGATTACTTAAAGTAGCACTGACAGTTAAAACCCTTAAGGGAACCCTTATAAGTATCATGATAGTAACTTAGCTCGTTTAATGTGTAGGCACATGAGATAGAGGACCCAGAGATGTTCGAGCGTGAGCATGCTGAGGCACTGCTAGATGTCGAGGATCAGGAGGAGCCTGAGATGGAGGAGGAGGAGGACCCCTCAGAGGAGTCAAAGACGGAGGTTATTGTGAGTTCAGATGAGGAGGACCCGGATGAGGTCCTAGTGGCTGAGGAGCATGTCGGAGCTATGATAGAGTACACTGGTACCCCTTTACCCTCACTCCCGGTGGTCAGAGCTCCTACCCCTGCACCACTATCTTGGAGACCCTATGATGACAGCTCTAAGACCCATACTCCCGAGCCTAGGCAGACCGAGGAGGCACCCCCAGCGGCTCCGGATTCACCACCTCTCGACCCTGCCCATAGGCCGTCGTTGTTAGCTCACGGCTATGTTCAGGATGTACTGAGGACTCGAGTGGCTGTTGCTAAGGCCCGGCTGGATGAGGTCAGGAGGGAGTTGGAGGTGGAGAGGGCTGGTCGGCGTGCTAGAGCTTATGAGGCCAGAGCTACCATACCCCGATCCCTGAGGAGGGAGCTGAATGGGATAGAGCTCACGGCCCGTGCGAGACTCCGATCACTCCAGGGGGACAGGCAGGGCAGGATCTCTAGGAGGCAGGCTGACTATATTTTCCGTCATGCGATGGAAAGGGTGTGGGAGCTGACCCGCTCCGGTGTGTGATTCAGGACCAGTGATGGAGTAGTCTAGTCATCTAGTTAGTCGAGGCCATAGTAAGAGCCAATTTTCCGGGATAGTTGACTTGTATATAGCATCCCTTTCTCTGACTAGACAGATAGACTCTTGTGTATCACTTTTGGGCAGATGGCTGTAGAACTGTTGTACTTTTGACCAGATCAAACTATGTATTTCTCGTATTATGTATATATTTGTTTCCTTTCAGTTCAGTTCCTTAGTAACGAGATCACTATTTTTATCGTTATTATTACTGCACTTCTTATTAAAAATGTCATAATATAATAGAATTGCGAGATACATTCTCCCCATTATAGAAACTGTGCAAGGCACAATTTTATGTATGGTTGTGACCTAACGTTGAATTTCCCAAAAAAAAAAATTATCAGTATCATGCCGCCAAGAAAGATTGGAACTAGGGCAAACCCTGGATCTGAGGACCAGGGAAGCCATAACCAGGATGATAGGAACCAAGAACACAGTGAAGAGGAAGATGAGGATTATGCTGAACAGGATGACTCCCTGTATGAAGAGGAGGAGGAAATATATGATGTTGAAGGATTTGAGATAGAGGCTGAAGAAGGAGAAACTGAGGTTGAGCAACCAGTACCAAACCCAGGCATGGATCCCATGGGACAGTTCATGCAACTACTAAGGCAGAACTTGGAACGTCAACCCAACCCACCCCCTCAAGGAAATAACAATGTTGTGGAAAACTCTTTCAGGGCTTTCAAGTCCCTTAAGCCCCCTGAGTTCCACGGATCATCCGACCTAGTTGAGGCAAGGGCATGGCTAAAGGAAATGGAGAAATCTTTTGAGATTCTGAGTACCGATGAGGCACAGAAGACTGTATTTGCTACCTACCTTCTGAAAGGAGAGGCTAACTACTGGTGGGAGGCCAAGAAAAACATGGAGACAGATGCTATTATAACCTGGGAGAGATTTAGTCAGTTGTTTTTGGGAAAGTATTTCCCGAGGTTTATGGAGAACCAGATGGAGCTCAAGTTCTTGGAGCTAAAGCAGAATAACTTATCTGTAGCAAAGTACGAAGCAAAATTTACTGAGTTATCAAGGTTTGTGCCGGAGTTTGTGAGCACCGAGGAAAAGAAAGCTAGGAGGTTTCAGCAGGGACTGAAACCGTGGATTCAGAATAGGGTGGCAATCCTTGAGCTTACTGATTATGCCACTCTGGTGCAAAAGGCAACAATTGTAGAAGCCGGAAGTGAACAGATGCAGAAGGAAAGAGAGAAGAAGGGAATAAAGAGGAAAAGTATGAGCATGGGTGGAGGTTCCGCATGAGGGAGCTTCCCAACTAGATTTAATCGAGGAGCAGTGTCCCTACCGGGAAAGAACACTGGGTTTAAGCGGCCAATGAGTGTGAATATGAGCCAGAGCGGCCATAAGTCAAGAATGTCCTATTCCAACCAGTCTCGACCCCCATTGCCAGCCTGTAACACTTGTGGAAGAATACATTCTGGGGAGTGTAAAGGAAAGCCGGTAATTTGCTTCAAGTGTGGTCGAGAAGGTCACTATTCGGACAAGTGCGCTTCGCCAACCCCCATTAACCGCCCAACCACCACTTGTCATCAGTATGGACGCCCGGGTCATTGGAAGAGGGAATGCCCACTGAACAAACCAGCAGCTTCAGGAGCAAGCAGAGCTGCTTTTAATAAGCCACCTACTGCGAGGACTTTCAACATGACAGTGCACGATGCTATGAAAGACTCAGATGTGATAGCAGGTGCCCTTTCTCTAAATTCAATCAGTGCAAATGTTTTATTTGATTCTGGAGCAACTAAATCTTTTATATCAAAGGACTTTGCGCATAAGTTAAGACTTAAGGCTGAACCCTTGATAGAACCCTTACAAGTGGAAATAGCCAACCATGAAATTATTCCTATTAACCAGATTCACCCCGCCTGTGAGTTAGGCATAGTGGAACAATCTTTTAGTGTTGATTTGATTCCTTTTAAATTAGGGGAGTTTGATGTAATTTTGGGAATGGACTGGATATCTAGCAATGATGCTCAGATAGACTGTAAGGGGAAGAAAGTTAAGTTGAATATCCCAGGGAAGAAAGAAGTCATATTTAGAGGAAAGAGGCAGACGCAGAAATTTTTGACCATAGCCCAGGCCAATAAGATGCTACAAAAAAGAAATGAGGCTTACCTAGCCTATGTGGTGGACACCCAGAAAGAGGTGCCCAACTAGCAAGATATTCCGGTAGTCAACAAATTTGAAGATGTCTTCCCACAAGGCCTTCCGGGATTACCACCCGATAGAGAGATTGGATTTGCTATTGAGTTGCCCCCAGGGACGGCGCCAGTTTCAAAGGCACCCTACCGGTTAGCCCCATTAGAAATGAAGGAATTAGTTACCCAATTGCAGGAACTTTTGGATAAGGGTATGATAAGACCCAGTGTGTCTCCGTGGGGAGCACCAGTGTTATTTGTTAAGAAGAAAGATGGGAGCATGAGGCTGTGCATCGACTACCGAGAATTGAACAAGCTAACCATAAAGAACAGGTACCCGTTACCTAGAATAGACGATCTGTTCGAACAGCTAAAGGATGTTGTTTATTTTTCCAAGATTGACCTGAGAACTGGATATCACCAACTAAAGATTAAACCCGAAGATATTCCCAAGACCGCGTTCCGTACCAGGTATGGGCACTATGAGTTCTTGGTAATGTCCTTTGGATTAACCAACGCCCCAGCGGCTTTCATGGATTTAATGAACAGAGTATTCAAGAAGTACTTGGATAAGTGTGTGATAGTTTTTATCGATGATATTTTAATCTACTCAAGGACCGAGGCAGAACATGCAGAGCATTTGAGGATAGCTCTAGGAATACTCAGAGAGGAACAGTTATTTGCCAAATTCTCGAAGTGTGAATTCTGGCGGAATGAAATACAGTTTTTAGGACATGTGATCAATAAAGAAGGAGTATTGGTCGACCCCTCCAAGATAGAGGCGGTCTCAAATTGGGAAAGGCCAACCACACCCACAGAGGTAAGAAGTTTCATAGGATTGGCCGGCTACTATCGTAGATTTGTACAGGACTTTGCGAAGATCGCAGCCCCTTTGACACGACTTACTCGTAAGACAGAGAAGTTTGAATGGACGGAAAAATGCGAGAACAGTTTTTAAGAATTAAAGAAAAGGTTGGTAACAGCCCCGGTGTTGGCATTGCCAGACGGAAAAGGAGATTTTGTGATATATAGTGACGCGTCGCACAAAGGATTATGGTGTGTGCTTATGCAGCACGGTAAGGTGATTGCGTATACGTCGAGACAACTGAAGGAATACGAGATTAGATATCCTACTCATGACCTTGAGCTCGCGGCAATAGTTTTTGCCTTAAAGATTTGGAGGCACTACTTGTATGGAGAGAAGTGCGAGATTTTCACAGACCATAAGAGCCTCAAGTACATATTTACGCAGAAAGAGCTCAACATGCGCCAGAGGAGATGGTTAGAACTAATCAAGGACTATGATTGTGAGATTCTCTATCATCCAGGGAAAGCCAATGTGGTGGCTGACGCCCTTAGCAAGAAGGAAAGACTCAAAATGATAATGACATCAGAGGAATTGATAAGAGATTTTGAGTGAATGGAAATAGAAGTAAA
Organism: Apium graveolens; assembly: GCF_009905375.1. NCBI lineage: Eukaryota > Viridiplantae > Streptophyta > Magnoliopsida > Apiales > Apiaceae > Apium > Apium graveolens. Next base: position 154,286,916 of record NC_133654.1, on the reverse strand, counting down.
GGTAACCGGAGCCGGAACTGAAAAGCTGTTTGAGATCTCGATGCAGCCAGAGTTATTGGAAAAGATTAGATTGTGCCAAGAGAAAGTAATGAATGAAGGCAGAGAGTCAATGACTGGAGAAGAGATCCATACTGAGAGAGATGATAAAGGGATAATGAGGTACTCCTACCGCATTTGGGTTCCGAATGTTCAAGAGCTTAAAGACGAGATTTTGGATGGAGGCCATAGTTGAAGGTATTCCATTCACCCGGGAAGCACCAAGATGTATAGGGATTTGAAGGAATATTACTGGTGGCCCAACATGAAGAGGGACGTAGCAGAATGGGTAAGCAAATGTTTGACTTGCCAAAGAGTAAAGGCAGAGCACTAAAGACCCAGTGGACTTTCAGGACCCCTGGAGATTCCCGAATGGAAATGGGAACAGATAGCCATGGATTTTGTTGTCGGCTTACCAAGGACGAAAGCCAATCATGATGCCATATGGGTGATTATAGACCGACTGACAAAGTCAGCTCATTTCATTCCTATCAATGAGAGATACACGGTCGATAGACTGGTGGACATTTACCTTAAGGAAATAGTGACGCGACATGGAGTCCCAGTGTCCATTGTCTCAGACCGAGACCCCAGGTTCAACTCCAGATTTTGGAGGAGCTTTCAAGAATGTGCGGGGACCAAATTAAATATGAGTACCGCTTACCATCCCCAAACAGATGGGCAAAGTGAAAGGACCATCCAGACACTAGAGGATATGTTGAGAGTCTGTGCAATAGACTTTAAAGGAAGTTGGGATGATCACTTGCCGTTGATCGAGTTTTCTTATAACAATAGCTTTCATGCCAGCATCGGAATGCCGCCTTATGAGGCCCTGTACAGAAGAAGGTGTCGGTCTCCCTTATACTGGGATGAAGTAGGAGAACGGAAGATGCTCGGACCCGAAGTGGTCCAAAGGACCAAAGACATAGTGGATCTCATCAGAGGACGGCTGGTAGCAGCCCAAGACAGACATAAGAAATATGTAGACCTAGCCCGAAAGGACAAGGAGTATGAAGTAGGGGACTTAGTACTGCTAAAAGTATCCCCTTGGAAGGGATTAATGAGGTTCAGAAAGAAAGGGAAACTAAGCCCAAAATATATTGGACCTTTTGAGATACTAAGACGGTTGAGAAGTTGGCTTACGAGCTAGCCTTACCCCCGAACCTACAACAAGTTCATAATGTGTTCCATGTGTCAATGCTAAGGAAGTATCATCGGGATGCCAAACACATAGTGGAGTACGAGCAGGTGGATATGCAACCAGATCTGACTGACGTGGAGAAACTAGTAAAGATTATGGATAAGAAGGAGCAAGTGCTTCAGAACAAAGTGATCAATCTAGTCAGAGTGCTATGGCAGAATCATAATGTGGAAGAATCAACTTGGGAACTAGAGAGCGCAATGCTAGAAAAGTACCCCCATTTGTTTTCTATTTGATTCCGGGACGGAATCCTTTTAAGGAGGGGAGACTGTAATAACCCCAAAATTTTGGACTTTTTGTAACCCTTATGAATAGTGATTTTGCTAATTATGCTGAATAAGGAAAATTTTCAAATCACACTTTGTAGAGGTTCTTTTATTGTTATTCTGAGATCCTATTAGTACTCTATATGGTATATAAGTGTATGTATAGATCATCAGAATCCAAATTCGAACACTTTGATTTTTCCCGAAAATCCACCAGATACCGAAAGAATTGAGTATAAGGTAACATGATAAAAAGGATTTAAATTCAAGGATTATAAGAGAGGATCATAAAAGGAATATAATATATTGAGAAAGGTTAAGGGAACCCAAGTAATAAGATCCCGGGTATGATCCCTCAAACGATAAACGAAAACGAAAGTTAAGCGAACCGTATAACAGATTAGCGATCATTAGCCAAGTAATTAGGAGTTAATCAAAGAGGTTAGTGATGGTGATATCATCACACCAACAAGAAGAGGACAAGTGTGGGAAGATGACATAGGAGGATGACATAAACATGACCAAAAGGGAAGGAATTGTTGGTTGATTACAAGCCACACAAATTTTACCATGGTTAAAAGGTTAATTAAACAAAACAAAAACAAAACAACCAAGCAAAACAAATCAAAAACACAAAACACAAAGTTGACTTACCTTTCCAACAAGAAGCTCTCGGCTTCATCTCTTTTTCAAAGAAGAAAAAATTCAAATTCAAGTTCCAAGCCTTGTTAATTAGTGAGGTAATTATCTAAGGTTCCTTGTACATAGATATAGATATCCTATGAATCTAAGCTTCAAATTCCTTCACAATCTCTTCCAATAATTCATGGAAGAAGAGAGTGAATAGTGTATTTCAAGAACTTGAAATTTTGATCTTTTGTTTTTGTTTAGATAAAGCTTTAGTAAGGATTTTCCAAGGTTGTTTCAAGCTCATTAGTTATTCCTACTCCCAAGGAAGGTATAATCTCTTAACCTAGCATTATTATTGAATGTTAAGAGCTTGTTATAAGTAGTATAGTTCATAAGAGGCATGATTATTGTGTATTTAGAGATTGGTTGGTTTTGTGATGTTTTTGGAGTTGTAAATCTTGATTATTAGTTAATGAACTTAAGTAAGCTCTTAGTTCATGATTGAGAAGTAGTATAAATTGGAAATCTTGAGATGTTGGGGCTGTTTTAGTAGTGTATGGATGGATTTTGGTTGTAATAATGATTGTGGGTTGATAGTTGATTGATTTGGAGTAGTATAAAATTTGGTAATCGCGTAAACATAGCCGTCGTAATGCCCGATTTACTTTAGACTGTTTTTGTTCTTAACATCAGGACCCGTGAACTCACTATTAGGTTTTCACCATTGCTATGATTAGATAGTTCATGTTACGAGCTTCGTTTTGATATGTGGTTCGCTTGAATCCGATGTACGGTTTAGGAGAAACGACTGTATAAGTATATCTTTGGTTATTTAATATTCATTTCAAGTATGAGTTTTAAAACTTCTACTTCAATTATTTTTATTAAGATTTTTCTTTATGGGAATGTTATTTGAATAATAATATTTAGATATTTTCTAATATATTGGAGCTGATTTATTTTATTAAATCAGCATTACTCCAAACATTCTTAATAATGTTTTCGAGTCTTCAAAATGATTTTTAAAAGTTAAGGCGGATCCCAAAACTCATTTTTATATTTAAGATCCTCCTTTCAAAGGGAATTTAAATACTCGCTCAAAACCTGAGGGATCCGGCTCTGTGGTGTATTTTATATTCGCAACAAGGTTGCTGTTTTGATAAATGAATTGATTACTTACCCAACATTCGGGAAGTAAGTCCATTTAATTGAGTCGGCATAAGCGACAGGCCGGGGTACGGTCTATCAAAGTGTAAGTGGCTGGGTGGCAGCCCATCAACGCGTAAGAGGCCGGGTGGCGGTCCAACACAAGGTCCTAATGAGGCCAGGGTGATGACCGGTGGGGGATTCATACATCTACTAGTAGAAAAGGTTACTTATTGGTATCTTTGCCTGATCAGCAAGATATCGGGTTTATGCCAAAATTCTTTTCTTTCCAAAATTTATTGGATATTACAAACTTTGTTCATACTTTACCTGACAGAGGTTTCCAGAAAATGTTTAAGAGATATATATGTGGATATATATATCGGGACTTAATAAAGTATCTCGTAACTTCCTTTCATTCAATAATATTTCAAAGATTGAATCTATTCAAGTCTTAACTTGTGGTCTCATCTATGGGATGACCTTTTGAAACCTATTATACTTTGAACAGTGGTAGTTCAAGTAGTTTTCTAAAATGGTATAAGTATAGTGAAGTAATTGGTAACTTCATATTCCTTTAAGCTTATATCCAGTAAGTAATTACCTTACACTTGATAAAGGGTTCTAGCAAGTTATCCATTTAGATACTTGCATTATTGTTTGCACTATATATTATCTTGCGAGCTGTAATGCTCACTCTTGCTTCATTTCTTTATCACACAATAACAGTTAGGAAAGATGGCCAGACTCAAGCAGACCCAGCGCAAGCGCGTGGAAAGCGTCCCACGTCTTCCCGTTAATATCGTAGCTGCTATAGCTGCAGAGGTAGATCTATTTGTAGATCAGGCATTCTACTTTTGGGAATCAATTATGTATAATTATAACTTGTGGCAAATAATGGCAATTAACTGTAAACTTATCAAGTAATCATTTTGGGTTGTAATAACTTTTAAATTATGGATTCAAGGACTTGTACTTATTTCAATTTCAACTCTGAGACTATAACGTGTTGTGGTGTGTGTTAGTGTGGGGTCACAGTATGAGGTTATTTATTATTAATTAAGTTAAGTGATATTGTGGAAAGAAAGACCGTGACGACCCGGATCCCCGACCCCGGATCTGGGGGTGTTACACCGGTAAAAAGAGTCCTTGTAGACAATGGAGCCTCGGTGGAAATCTTACTCTATGATACCTACATAAGGATGGGCTACAATGATTCTCATTTAACCCCAACTGATATGCCGATATATGGTTTCGCTAGAGTTGAGTGCCTCGTGGAAGGGATAATCAAGCTGCCTTTGGCTATAGGTTAGGAACCAAGACAAGCAACACATATGTTAGACTTTGTAGTGGTAAAGGATAGATCAACTTATAATGCAATCACGGGAAGGACAGGAATACATGCTTTTAAGGAAGTCCCCTCCTTTTACCATTCAGTAATGAAGTTTTCCATCAGAAACGAGATTGGAGAAGAGAGAGGAGATCAAAAGATGGCAATGAGTTGTTATGTAGCCTCCCTCGGGGCTGATGGAGTTGGGGGGGGGCAGGTTTTACCTATTGAAGATCTGGATATTCGCGAGAATGACGAGAAAAGAGGGAAGCCGGCAGAAGACTTGATTCTGATCCCTTTGGCTCCCGAGGATTCTGAAAAGGTAACTTTTATTGGAGCATCATTGGAGGAGCCCCTTAGAGGGAAGTTGATGAGGTTTTTACAAGAAAATAATGATATGTTTGCATGGTCAGCAGCTGATATGCCTGGAATAGACCTGAAACTGATCACTCACAAACTGAACGTAGATCCAAATCGAAAGACCATGAAGCAAAAGAAAAGGAGTTTTGCCCCTGAAAGGCAAGAGACAATCAAACAAGAAGTAGAGAAGCTCTTAGAGGCTGGTTTCATTGAAGAAATACAATTTTCGGAATGGTTTGAAAACCCTGTAATGGTAAGGAAGGCTAATGGAAAGTGGAGAATGTGTGTGTATTTCACTAATCTGAATGATGCATGCCCGGAGGATTATTTCCCGTTGCCAAGGATAAATACATTGATAGATATGACCACTAGTCATGAAATGCTAAGCTTTATGGATGGATTCAGCGGATATAATTAGATCAAGATGCATAAGGATGACATCCCAAAGGTATCATTCATCACTGACTTTGGTGTTTTTTGTTATCTTGTTATGGGGTTTGGTCTCAAGAATGCAGGAGCTACCTATGAAAGGTTGGTAAATAAAATTTTTAAAGATCTTATTGGCAAAACTATGGAAGTGTATATATATGACATGTTAGTCAAGATTCTTGTGAAAACTGATCATATAACCCACTTGAGGGAAGCTTTGGGGTTCTGAGATATCACAAGATGATGTTAAATCCTGTAAGGTATGCTTTCAGAGTGGGATCTGAAAAATTTGTGGGATTGATGGTCTCCAAGAGGGGAATTAAAGCAAACCCTGACAAAATAAAGGCAATTTTGGACATGGATCCTCTGCGGACTATCAAGGATGTTCAAAACTTACTGGAAGGATTCCTGCCTTAGGGCGATTTATCTCCAAATCCGGAGACAAATGCTTTCCATTCTTCAAAGATTTGAAGAAAGTAAAGGATTTTGTATGGACCGAGGAGAGTCAAGAGGTGTTCGAAGGATTGAAGAAATACATGGTTTAAGCCCCGTTATTGGCCAAACCAGTCCTGAATGAAATTTGTATATATATTTGGCCATTTCAGAACATGCCTTGAGCGCCATATTGGTTAAAAAAGAACTTAAAGTTCAGAAACCCATATACTACGTCAGTAAGATCCTGCACGAAGCTGAGTTGAATTATTCGACTATTGAAAAGTTTGCTTTAGCCCTGGTGATGGTCTCAAGGAAGTTGTGTCCTTATTTCCAAGCTCATAAGATTGAGATACTAACGAATTAGCCCTCGAGAAACATCATTCACAGTCCTAAAGCCAGTGGAAGGTTGATTAAATGGGCCATTGAGCTGGGAGAATTCGATATAAAGTATAAGCCTCGAATGGCGATAAAAGCCCAGACCTTGGCTGACTTCGTGGTTGAATGTACCATCCCCAACCAAGAAGTCGGAGGCAGGAAGATACTGAACCTCAGGGTATGGAGGATAATAAAGGAAGACAGAACAAGGATAAGGAATTATGGGTTCTCTCTTTTGATGGAGAATCAAAAACAAATTTGAGTGGAGCAGGGCTAGTTTTATAAAGCCCAGATGGATTCTTGATTGAATATTCTATGAAGTTAGACTTTCCAACCACAAATAATGAAGTTGAGTATGAAGCTCTGATAGATGGCCTTGTCCTAGCATGGACATTGAGAGTTAAGAACTTGAAAGTTTGTGGGGACTCAAAACTAGTGGTATCCCAGGTTAAGGGAGAGTTTGAAGCAAGGGATGAAACCATGGCAAGGTATGTGCGCCTAGTGAGGGCCGTAATGATGCAGTTCGATGAATTCCATGTTGAGCACATTCCAAGAGAGGAAAATGCTAAGGCATATGCATTATCTAAGTTTGCCTCATCAGAGATAGAGAAAAGTTCAGGGAGTGTTTACTTTCGTATATTGAGAACACGAAGGATTGATGTTAAGCTTGTAGCCCCTATAGGGATGGGGACATCATGGATAGATCCCATTAAGGCCCACATTAAAACTGGTTGGCTCCCAAATAATGTGACTAAAGCACAAAAATTGGCCATGCGAGCACTGAGGTATTCCTTGATTGACAGAATTTTGTACAAAATATCTTATGTGGTTCCTTACTTAAGATATATCTGGCCTGACGAGGCGCGTTTGGCTCTCAATGAAGTACACGAAGGTATTTGTGGGCAACACTTGGGGGGGCAGGGCTCTGGTACATAAGATAACCCGTTTAGGCTTTTATTGGCCAGAAATGATGTCTGATGCCAAAGACTATATGAAGAACTGTGATCGTTGTCAGAAGCATGCACCAGTTGTTTGACAGCCTCCTAAGATGCTGACTTCCATCAATTCTCCCATTCCCTTTGCTATGTGGGGAATGGATATACTTGGGCCTTTTCCCATGGCCACAACATAAAAGAAGTTTCTGATTGTAGCTATAGACTATTTTACTAAGTAGATTAAAACTAAAACTTTAGCTAAGATCACAACAAAGCAAGTTGCACAATTCCTGTGGAAAAACATTTTGTGCAGATACCGAATCCCTCATATTTTGGTCATCGATAATGGAACACAGTTCAATAATGAAGAGTTCAGAAAATACTGTGAGGAAAATGAGATTGAGTTGAGGTTTGCCTCCGTGGCTCATCCACAAGCTAATGGACAACGGGAAATGGATAATCGCATTATTCTAGATGGACTAAAGAAGAGGGTTGAAAAATCCAGAAATAATTAGGTGGATGAAATACTTCCAATACTTTGGGCTTACAGGATAACTTGTAGAGTCACTACCGGAGCAACGCCCTTCGTGTTAGCATATAGGGCGAAGGCTGTCGTTCCTGTGGAAATATCACACTCGTCTCCCAGAATCCAAGAATACAATGCTGAAGAAAATGAGGATGGGCAAAGGCAATCTCTGGATTTGATTGATGAAGTACGAGATAAGGCGCATGCAAAGATAGTGGAACATCAGAAAAAAGCTTCTTTCTACTATAACTTAAGGGTGAAAGAAAGATTCTTTAAACAAGGTGACTTGGTTCTAAGGGAGGTGGAAGCCTCTAGTGTAGGGCTAAAGGGAAAACTCGCCCCAAATTGGGAAGGACCATATAAGATCAAAAGTGTTCAAGGAAGAGGATCTTACAAGATGGAAACTATGGACGGTTTTGAAGTCTCAAGGACTTGGCACGCTCAAAACCTGAAAGTCTATTATGTATAAGTCTGATGGGAAATATGTTCATTTGTCAAAGTGGCAAATAGGTTGAGAAGCAGCTTGAAGCTTTCCTTTCTTAAGATTTTATGTTCTATAAGACTATTATTTCAAGTTTTAGTTTTACCAAGACTTGTGTAAGGGATAAATCCTAAGAGTTTATGGAATTTATAAAGTTTCCGATATGTGGAATTAAGTTCCTACATCACACAAAGTTATAATAAATAAACTAAGTGCATGAATTCGAATATAAAAATATAGAGTTCAATAAATAAAGAAACTATTACATGTCCTGATCATAAATAACAAAGCCACACAGGGCCAATAAGAACTCTAAGGAGCAGAAGTGTCCTCTGCATCTATATCCTCTCTTCCTCTCTCACTCGATGTCTCAGTAGTATCGGTCTCGGAAGAAGAAAAGCTAAGGTCCGCTACAGCAGGCCTGAAAGATGACTCTTGAGCCAGAAGCGGCTGGGTAACAGGGATGTCCTCAGAGACAACTATGCAGGTACAGAACCTCTGTAGTAAAGTCTCGTCATATGGACAAGGATAGTCTGCCGGGTTAATATCCGGACAAGCGTCATTCACGGTCCCAAGGGTCGTGTCCCAACCAGTCCTAAAAAACCCGAGAAAAACTGAATCATCCCTAGTGTTATTCCCAGAAAATCGAACAAAGAATTACAGAGAGGGGTTGAATGTAATTCTGGTTCCTTTTTTGATTTCAAGAACTATTCTATCTCAAATATATAACAGTGTTTGATTAAGCAAAAGTGTGGAATGAAAATATTGAACTAATCAAACACAAAGTAATTAAACACAAGTATTTAAAAACTTTCCGGTGGATTGAACTTTTCCATCATAGATATATATAAGATCGAGAACGCTGTGATACAAAGATTGTACCCAGCTGCTTACAAGTAGAATCACAAAGAACAGAGAAATTCTTCACATATACAACTTTATCTATTTCTTTAGTTGATTGCTTAATTTACTGCTAGCTACTCTTGGTTTGTATATTACCAAGATATAAGTGAATAAGACAAACTAATAAAACAAAATGTGTCTTTGTCTAATCACATGCTTCTTCATTTCTCCATCTAGTATCTTTGATTTTCTTCAAGTAAGCATGGAAATGGAAATGCTTCTTTGTTCTCTAAAACCTGTAAATAGGCTGCCACATTCCATTTGCATCTAATCAACCCATGTGACTGTCAAGTCACTATCAACTGCTTTTTGAATTTGATCATCCATTGAAACTCTGTTGGATCATCCGTTGAGACTTTACTGGATCATCCGTTGAGTATCTGGTTGATCATCCGTTGAAACTCTAGTTGATCATCCGTTGAAACCTTGTGGAACATCCATTGAGAGTATCTTCATGGCAGTTAACTCTATTTCACTTATACAAGATTACAAGGCATCCAATATTTACAATTAGCCAACCTATCTTGTATATCAATCCAGTAGTCAACATGACTTAGAATATCCAACAACTTCTAGTTCTCTAAGGCATTACAATAAGCAGGAATATGTTACAAAACTTATTAATTCATAAGCTACTCTCTCAAGGATGTTAAATCAATCATTCGTTGAAAGCTACAAATACACTGAATTAAATCTACTAAGGTGTTTAGGTGAACTTATCATCAATCCTATGACATATTCCTAACAATCTCCCCCAATTTATGTCTACTGGAATTGTAGGCATAAATTAAGAGAAACTTGATGATAACAAAATACCTTATGAATACAAACTGATTAATAGTAGATAAAATAGATAAGTGCTGTAATTTAATGAAAATTATTCAGAGGAAGGTTCATAGAAAATTTTACAAGCCATTTTCAAGGTGCTCCTTTAGACTGAGCAAATTTATATTATTTCCTTGAATGTCATTATTCTCTTCAATCTGGTGTTAAAGTTGCCTGTAGAACTCAGATTCATCTTCATTAGTCTGATCCAGCTTCTCTGATATCTTTATGATAGCTTCATTGCTTGAAATCTTTAGCTGATTTTCTAATTTGAAGAATCTTCTGGTGTTCTTCTCATCCTTGAACTCCATTATCCAGTATGGCCTCAAATGCACTCTATCTCCATTGTAGGGAATAGTTAAGACTCTTGGGAGTGCATTTGAGTCTCTCCAGCTATCTCTTATCTTGTTAATTCTATTCAGTATCTCCCTTTTGGCAACAATATTGAACCCAAAGTTTTTCTTTATCGAGGAGAATATCTTCACTAAGACAGAATAGCTTTCATTGAGAATTCTGTAAGAGACCAAGTTAGCTCTTTTCCACCCTTGTACCTGAACACCAATCTCTCTGGAAGCTTCTTGTAAGCATCAGTAGCTCTTACTTCATCTAGCTCATCCAAATAGAGATTGAGGTTTGAAAGCTCCTTGATGTCACAGAGGTAGAGTTGATCTCCCTTGTTGACAGTTGGTTTGGGTTTGGCTAAGGCTTTGGATTGAAGTCTGATAGGTTTGGCTTGTTTGACTTCTCATTTCTTTGTATTCTTTGGTTTGGTTGGAATTGGGATGTTTAGATCAGGGATTGGTAGGCTTTCCCAATCTATAGGTTCATCCTTGGGAATTATGGGTTCACCATGGAAATTTGTATCAAAATAAACCTTGAATTCAACCTGCTCCATTGTGGGCAAGGTTGGTTGACTTGTAGTGGTAAAATGGGTTGGCATGTACTCTTCCTTTTCTTCATCAAAATCCAGCTTCCTCCTTGCTTTAAATTTCTGTCTTGGTACTTTCGTCTGCTTTAGTTCCTCTTGCTTTCTTCATTTACAGACTCAGCTATCACTGTCACACCCCCAACTTAAATAGCAAAATAATTATAGCTATTACATCATTTTAATGAGTATTACACAACCAAAATCCAAGATCTTTATAGTTTAGGGTTTGAAACAGCCCAACACTACCAACTATTACATCTGATTACAAATACCGAGTCCTCACACAACTATTATTACTTATTCTACCTGAGCTCGAACATAAGCGTCAGCATCACAGGTCTTACGGGCAGTCTGCTTGAATCTAACCATGGCTGCTAGCTGTAATATAAGGGTAAAGCAAGAAGTGAGCCAAAAGCTCAACAAGTGCAAACAATACAGCGCAAAGCATAAATCGGGATATACCTTTAGGAATGACAATGGAATGACATAATCAATGATAATCGAGAGATAAAACTTATGTGAGTTGGCATCATTTTGCTTGCATCAAAACAAATTTTAAAACCATTCTTAACCAAAATCATTTTATGACGCTACGGATTACAGCCGGTGATCAGCCGCGAAGTAATCCCGAACCTCGCTGGGTTCTAAAACATTATTGGGAATCCCTAGGCAACTTTTAAGCCTAATATAAGTGTGGAAAGGACTCGCGTCTCAGTCCAGATCCACCATTCAAGAAAACATTTGTCCCCCTTTGGGACTGAAAAATCCACCTTTTATTCATTTTGAAAACTGATGCCGATTTATGACAAAATCTCTTTTGACTGAAATCATTTTTATCAGGGGATTATAGATCAACTTGAAACACTGGAAATATGACACTAAATCTCAGGGCCATGATCCACTAGACTTTACTATATTAGGGTAATCGAGAGATTTCCATAAACAAGAACTTTGACAAGGAAATTGAGCAAGGCTATTGGATAATATGAAAGAGTAATGCCAAACTAGGCTTAAAGCAAGGGTTGTAGACAAGGTATAGGTATTAGAACATCAAGAAGATAAGCATCACTGGTTCCAATAGGATAGAGGTGTTAAAATATAAAGAAAGTGATCATCAGCTCAAGATATAACAGGGTATCAAGCTTTAGGGTAAGGATAGGGTTATCAAACAATCATGAATGAATTTAAGAAAAGATTGGCTTTTAGGTATCAAGATAAAGTTTCTATCGAGGTTATTTCAAGAGTTGAATCAAAGCATCAGGGTGCAATATCAAGATTTCTCAGGGATCAATAGCATGATAATCAAAAGGATCAATAAGGTATTATAACAAATCTCTATTTTATCATGGCATTAAACTATCATGAAAGACTTTTGAACTACTTGCAATACGTACTCGAGGGTTCATGGCATCTCTATGTAACTCAAAGATAAACAAAAGATACGCTTGATTTAAATATATCAAAATGACTCAGGATAATTGCATCGATATATATATATGAACTGTTTACAGTAAATGCGAAGGTCAAGTTGAATCACTTGCCTTGAGATAGACTGGTCTGGTCTGACTGGTAGGAGCAACAACTGGAGCTTCACTCGACTTTTATGGCAAGTTTTCCCTCGTCTCGAGATCCTACATAATAATAATAATCCTCATTATAATATATTCTTTCCATCTTAACCTATTTACAACCCGAAATTAAACATGGATGGCACTTAGGCCTATACGCACTTAATTCATATCCACCTTTATATTTTCAAATGTACACATGTAGCCACATAATCACATATCGTATATTAATACCAAATAACATCATATACACCATAATGCCACACTAGGCTTGGATGATCTCGACTCACCACTCAAGTTACTTGGTTGCTAACTAAACGAAGTCTTCGAATTTGGGCTTCCTAACTCAATGTGCCTTTCTTAAATTATCCAAAACCTATTGACCCTCACTTGTGCCTTTTGTTCTACTGACCTTATACTATCTTACAACTATGGTGGTCGACCTAATACTCACTTCTAAGTGTCCTAAAACTATGCGATAAGTGAAAGTGCTCACTGGTGCAAATTTCAGAATGGTAACTAAGGTTTCTTGAGTGCATTAGACACTCTTAAACTACAAGTTTTTCTTCAAAATTTTTACACAAGACTCTCCTGACCTAAGGGCATCTCACAAGCTTGATGTGGCTCAAAGGCCTGGCTTGGGCCTTCTTGGGCCTAAGCTAAAAGTCCAAGGTTCCCCTGTTTTTCTGGGCAGAAAATGCCCTGACTTGAATTAACTTGTGACACATGGTTCTAGCTCATATCCTATGAACTATGGTTGGAAAAACTTCTCTGACATACCCTCTAACTAAGGCCCAATTGGGCCTAATGAGGGCCTACCCATGACATGGCCAAATCTCCCTATTTCCAAGTTGCAACAAAACTGTCCCCTGCTGGACAGATTTTGTTATTCTACTTGTGCACCTAACCAAATGACATGCAAACCTCCAACCAACTCCTAAAACCTATTATATACTCCCCATACTAACTTCTGGTGGCTTGGGCCTCAAAGTGCCCATCAATGACATGGTCAAAACTCACTCTAAACTCAGGGTACTAAACTGATTTTTCTGCAGAAACTATAACTCTCATTTTCCAAGGTTTTGACTTGACAAACCCAATTATCAACAACTAAATACTTAAACCAAGACCTATACTTGGTGTTCTACTGAACTAACTCTTTTTTTTTCTCAAAATACCCTTGGTGAGATCATCCTTACCTATGGTGCAACTATGGCAAAATAAAAGAGACTACTCTTTACAACTCATAAACCTTTATGCTTTTGAAACAACATGATATATATTTTTATAAAAGATAACCACAAATTATTACCATGCAACAAGAAGCATAAATCCATATTATCACATTATTCCTACTGAAATTAAGGCTCACTAACAAAATCTTTTCCAAATGATCAAAATCTTACAACAAACTAAGAGAATTCCACATGCATGCATGCCTTCGGGTTTTTCAACCCAAAACAACCCATTTTCTACATATATTCCATCTTAAAATTGACATGCAAGCCTAGCATAAGGTATACCTAGATGATCACTTAGCATGCAAGGAGTTTTATCAAATTATCATCACAAAATTTAAGTCATTATCACATAAACATGCAAAAATTGATCAAAACAACAAGAATGATTTCAAGGACCATTCATTCGGCTCCCATATGGTCATGGCCGAATGAAATGGATGGAAATGGCCATTAAATCATCAAGATTTTCCTTCTCATGACTTGGCACTTATCCATTCATTGTAGTCCTCTCAAAAACAACCTTAAATCCATAAGAATCAAGATTGTATATTTGAGTTTCACTAAAACCTTAACATGCAACTTTAAAACTTAAACTTTTTACTCAAAACTCTTTGGAATATAAATGATCATGATATAGGAAGTAATATTTACTTGTATGGGAGGTGGAAACTTGAATGTGGAATGAAGAAAAGGGGAGGGGGGTAGGGCTTCGGCAAAAAGCCGAGAGGAAAGGTGGGAGGAGGGAGAGGAGAGGGAGAAAAAATGTAGAAATGGTGGAGTGATCATCTTGATTGTTTGGTTTTTATTTGCCCACAAGTGAGTGGATGTGAGAAATTACAAGAGTAACCCTCTAGCCAAAGTTAGGCAAGTTTGCATGCAAGGTCAAGGAGGTAATTTGGCTAGCAATTTGTGAGTTAGTGGGGTGGTTATTGACTCTTTAGCCCTTTGGTTAAATAGAAGAGAGTTTGCATGCAAGGTTATTCATGTAATTTGATAATTATTAAGCAACTAATTTCCAAAGATTTATTTTTATATAATAAAGTACAAGTTCAAAAATTATAAAATTTATACCATAAAATAACTTGGATTTTTAGAGACTTTATAAAATCATTTTCAAAATTTGTGTACAAAATGTCTTTTAAAAGAAAATTTTTCCAAAGCTTAGAATATTCCTTATAAATCAAAAATAAAGAAATTAAATAAATTCTTGCTTTGAAAAATCATATACTACCCAGAGCAAATTTAAAATGCAAAAATTTTCACTCACACAAACGTACAAGCATTGAATATATTTTTATTTAACTTAATATTATTCACAAATAATATTACATAAAATGCCGGTCGTAACATCCTCTCCCCCTTAAGGGATTCTGTCCCCAGAATCTAAGAGAACAGATGAGGATACCGGGAACGCATATCAGACTCTAACTCCCAAGTCGACTCTTCGACCTTAGGGTTCCTCCAAAGTACTTTCACTAACTTTACTGATTTATTTCTAAGACTCTTTACTTGCCAGTCGAGTACTTTAACCGGTTGCTCCACAAATAACAGGTCTGCCTGAATTTCTACAGGTTCATATTCTATCACATGGCTAGCGTCAGGATTGTACTTCTTAAGCAACGACACATGGAACACATTATGCACATGCTGATACTGAGGTGGTAAGGCCAACTCGTAGGCCACCTTTCCTACTTGACTCAAAATCTCAAAAGGACCTACGTATCTAGGTGCTAACTTTCCTTTCTTGCCAAATCTTATCAACCCTTTTCTAGGTGACACTTTTAGCAACACAGCTTCGCCAATTTGGAATTGAACATCCTTGCGCGCTGGATCCGCATACTTCCTCTGTCTATCTTGAGCAGCAAGCAACCTTTTCTGAATTAACTTGACTGAGTCATGCAACTGTTGTACCAATTCTGAGCCGAGAATTCTTCCTTCTCCTACTTCATCCCAACTTGTTGGTGATCTACATTTTCGCCCGTACAAAGCTTCATATGGTGGCATGCCGATACTGGAATGATAGCTGTTGTTATATGAAAATTCAATTAATGGCAGGTGGTCGTCCCAACTTCCAGCAAAATCGATTGCACAACTGCGCAACATGTCTTCAATGGTTTGAATTGTTCTTTCACTCTGGCCATCAGTCTGCGGGTGATACGCCGTGCTCATATTCAACTTCGTGCCAAGACATTCCTGGAATTGCTTCCAGAATCTTGAGTTAAATCGGGGATCTCTGTCTGAAACTATTGATACAGGTACTCCATGCCTTAATACGATTTCGTGCACATACAGATGAACCAACTTGTCCAGTGACGACTTCTCATTTATTGGAAGGAAATGCGCCGACTTCGTAAGACGATCAATTATAACCCATATTGCGTCATGTCCGGATTTTGTTCGCGGTAGTCCTACTATAAAGTCCATAGCGATATTTTCCCATTTCCATTCTGGAATCTTCAGGGGCTGAATTAACCCGCTTGGTCGTTGATGTTCTGCCTTTACTTTCTGACAAGTATAGCACTTCGCAACCCATTCTGCCACGTCTCGCTTCATATTTGGCCACCAAAAGTTCTTCTTTAAGTCTTGATACATCTTGGTGCTTCCCGGGTGGATTGAGAATTTCGAATGGTGGGCTTCATGGAGGATCTCATTCTTTAATTCAGATACATGGGGAATCCATATTCTGGATGAAAACCTTAGTATTCCTTGCTCATCCCTTTTAGTATTAATCTCTTCTCCAGATAACTGATTTTTCTCTTTTTCCATTACTTCCTCTTGATACTTCTTTATCTTTTCCAGTAGTATTGGCTGAAAGGTCATTGCATGACAAACTTCTTTGACTTTCCCATAAGCACAAAGTTCCAGTTCAAATTTTCCGATTTCTTCAGATAACTCTTTTGATGTTATCATTGCATTCAATCTTTCCTTCCGACTCAGCGCATCGGCCACTACGTTCGCCTTTCCAGGATGGTAATTTATCGAACAGTCATAGTCTTTAATCAATTCCAGCCATCTCCTCTGCCTCATATTGAGCTCTTTCTGAGTAAAAATGTACTTTAAGCTCTTGTGATCCGTGTAGATTTCACACTTTTCTCCATAGAGATAGTGTCTCCAAATCTTGAGTGCGAACACTATGGCGGCTAATTCCAAGTCATGCGTCGGATACTTTAACTCGTGCGGCTTCAACTGTCTTGACGCATATGCTATTACCTTACTGTGTTGCATCAACACACAACCCAAACCCTTATGTGAAGCGTCGCTGAATATTACAAAATTCCCTTGATCATCTGGAAGTACCAACACCGGAGCTGTTACCAACTTCTGTTTTAACTCTTGAAAGCTATTTTCACATTCTGCACTCCATTCAAACTTTTGATTCTTTCTGGTTAACTTGGTCAATGGCGTGGCGATCTTCG
The DNA here is from genome assembly GCF_009905375.1 of Apium graveolens. Lineage (NCBI taxonomy): Eukaryota > Viridiplantae > Streptophyta > Magnoliopsida > Apiales > Apiaceae > Apium > Apium graveolens. Next base: position 154,269,885 of record NC_133654.1, on the reverse strand, counting down.
AGAAATCCTTGACGAATCTTCTATAGTATTCGGCCAATCCTAGAAAACTTCGCACTTCCGTAGGAGTCCTTGGCCTCTCCCAACTCATAACTGCATCAATCTTCGCCGGATCCACTTTAATTCCATCATTTCCAATAACATGCCCCAAAAATTGAACTTCCTTTAACCAAAACTCACATTTGGTAAACTTGGCATACAACTTCTCTTGTCGGAGTATCTCCAATGCTATCCAGAGATGCTGCATATGTTCTTCTTCCGATTTAGAATAAATAAGGATGTCATCAATAAATACCACGACAAATTTATCCAAATACTTCTTAAATACTCGATTCATCAGATCCATGAATGCGGCCGGGGCGTTGGTCAATCCAAACGGCATTACTAGGAATTCATAATGCCCATATCTGGTCCTAAATGCGGTCTTGGGAATATCTTCTTCCTTGATCTTTAATTGATGGTATCCCGATCTCAAGTCAATCTTCGAAAAACATTTTGCTCCCTTTAACTGATCAAAAAGGTCATCTATTCTTGGTAGCGGGTAGCGGTTCTTGATCGTTACTTTATTCAACTCCCGGTAATCTATGCATAGACGCATACTCCCATCTTTCTTCTTTACAAAGAGAACAGGTGCTCCCCATGGCGATGTACTTGGTCGTATCACTCCCTTATCCAATAATTCTTGTAGCTGGCTCGCCAACTCTTTCATTTCTGCTGGTGCCATCCTATACGGAGCCTTTGAAACTGGTTCCGTGCCTGGAGCAAGGTTGATCTCGAACTCAATTTGTCGATCTGGTGGTAAGCCTGGTAGTTCGTCGGGAAACACATCGGGGAACTCATTTACTACAGGAATATCCTCCATGCTGGGGCTGCCTCTCTCTGAATCCACTACATATGCTAGGAACGACTCACAACCTTTTCTAAGTAACTTCTTAGCCTGAATAATTGTAAGAAATAGTCGCTCTTGCCTCTGTCCCTTAAATACTACCTTCTCTCCACTCTTCGTCTTTAAATTCACTCTCTTGGTCTTACAATTTATCTGCGCGCTATTCTCTCCTAACCAATCCATTCCTAAGATTATGTCAAACTCTCCCAGCTTGAAGAGTATCAAGTCGGCTGAGAACTTATATCCCGAAATATCAATCTCACATTTTGGACAAAATTGATTCACAGGAATCTTCTCTTGGTTCGCAATTACCACATTTACTACCTCACTCATAACCGTTTTATCACATTGGATCTTATCAACAAAGGATTCTGATATGAAAGATCTTGTGGCTCCCGAATCAATCAATACTTTGGCTTTGACATTATTGAGTAAAAGTGTACCTGCTATCACCTCAGAATTCTGAACAGCATCTTTCATCTTCAGGTCAAATGTCCTTGCTGTTGCTTGCGGGGTTGGTGCGGGTGGTGGAGGTAATGCCAATACCTCAGCTGGCACGCTTGCACTGGTACTTGCCACGTTCATCAGAGCTCTGACTGGTCCTGTTGCCTTACACTCCCTAGCCATGTGTCCAGTCTTCCCACATTTGTAGCACGTAACTCCCGGCTTCGGCATCTTGCACTCATTGGCCAAATGTCCTTTCTGATTGCACCTATAACAGGTCATACTCAGCTTATTGCATACTCCGGGGTGCCTTCTTCCACAGTGCTTGCATTCTGGCCTCTGGAACCTGTTTTCTCCAACTTGCCCTTGGCTTGCCTGATTGTTCCCTTTTGATTCTTGCCTTTTGCCCAAATTTCCTTTCCTTTGAAAATTTCCGCCCTTCTGGAAACCAATCCTCTTTACATTCCGATCTTGCGAACTTCCAGCTTCAGACTTTTCTCCATAAAATGGAACCTTCCTCTTCTTGCTATCCCTCTCTTTCCTTGACTGCATCCCATTATTCTCAATTAGAGCAGCTTTCTGTACTACTCCCACATAAGTCTCAAGCTCAAACATAGCCACCCTATCTCTGATCCAAGGCTCCAATCCTTGCTGAAATTTCTTTGCTTTTTCCTCCTCAGTGCTGGTATACTTTGTCACAAACCTTGACAACTCAGTGAACTTCTTCTCATATTCCAGTACAGTCATGTTCCCTTGTTTTAACTCAAGAAATTTTAGCTCCATCTGATTCTGCATGTACTTAGGGTAATACTTGTCCAGAAATAACTTCTTAAATCTCTCCCAAGAAATCTGCTGAGTGACTTCCATAGCTTTTACTGATTCCCACCAATAAATGACTTCTCCCTTCAAGAAGTAAGTGGCATACAGCGTCTTCTGATCGTCCCCTAACTGTACCAACTCAAAAGCCCTTTCCATCTCCTTGATCCATGTGTTTGCTATCACTGGATCAGTGGTATCATGAAATACAGGTGGATTCACACTCTGAAAAACCTTGAAAGTGACAATTTGTCTTGGTGGTACTGGTGGTTCAGGTGGTTGATATGGCTCACGGTTATCTTGGTTTTCAATTCGTTGTTGAAGAGTTAGTTGTTGTTGAGCTATAGCATTGGTTTGCTGTTGCAAGGTTTCCAGTAGTTGAAGAATGTTTGGGTCTGTGGTGAAGGTGGTTGTTGGGTTCTTCTTTTTGGGAGGCATGATCCTGAAATAAGAGTTGTGTCATAACAAATATGAATGATAAAATGATTCGAGGGTATCGCATGGCATTCTTGTTTACATATGGGGTCAAGTTTCCAGATATGATGACAAAACATAAAATAACAGTTGAGAGCAGATGGAACAATAGCACATAATTATTGAAATTTTAAAGGTCACAGTACATAGGATTGGGACATAGTCTGATTCTAGAAATAACAGGCTTATTTAAAGGAAAGACGGAAACAACTGGGGATTCCATAGAGTCTGATAGTACAACAACATGAAAGGTAAATGGAAAGAACTAAGGCTCCACTCCATCTGAACGGGGCTTGGTAGACTTTTTCTCTCGAAGTGTCTTCACAATGCTCTGGAGCTCATCCGCCACCATCTGAATGACATACTGGCTGGTACGGTCCCGGTGCGCTGGCATCTCCTCAAGCTTAGTGTTAACGTACCGAACCAAGGTCTCAAGTCTCGCAATCATCTGCTCCTTGGGCTTCCCTTCGTAGTTTCGGCTGTCCGGATACACGTTCTTCAGTCGGTCTATCAGTCGGTCGTACTTGCCCTGAAGCATGTCGAACTCGCGCCTCAACTCAGCATACACGGAGAAAGCAATAGTGTCGTCCGACCCAGAGGATGACGAGGAATGCGCCCTTTGCTGACAACCAATAAGAGGAGTATTAATAATAATTTACTTTACCTACTCTCTCGCATAGTATCTATAACCTACTCACAAGTCCTATAACCTATTTGGGCTGTTCAGGGACTCTAAACCGTAGCTCTGATACCAAAACCTGTCACACCCCCAACTTAAATAGCAAAATAATTATAGCTATTACATCATTTTAATGAGTATTACACAACCAAAATCCAAGATCTTTACAGTTTAGGGTTTGAAACAGCCCAACACTACCAACTATTACATCTGATTACAAATACCGAGTCCTCACACAACTATTATTACTTATTCTACCTGAGCTCGAACATAAGCGTCAGCATCACAGGTCTTACGGGCAGTCTGCTTGAATCTAACCATGGCTGCTAGCTGTAATATAAGGGTAAAGCAAGAAGTGAGCCAAAAGCTCAACAAGTGCAAACAATACAGCGCAAAGCATAAATCGGGATATACCTTTAGGAATGACAATGGAATGACATAATCAATGATAATCGAGAGATAAAACTTATGTGAGTTGGCATCATTTTGCTTGCATCAAAACAAATTTTAAAACCATTCTTAACCAAAATCATTTTATGACGCTACGGATTACAGCCGGTGATCAGCCGCGAAGTAATCCCGAACCTCGCTGGGTTCTAAAACATTATTGGGAATCCCTAGGCAACTTTTAAGCCTAATATAAGTGTGGAAAGGACTCGCGTCTCAGTCCAGATCCACCATTCAAGAAAACATTTGTCCCCCTTTGGGACTGAAAAATCCACCTTTTATTCATTTTGAAAACTGATGCCGATTTATGACAAAATCTCTTTTGACTGAAATCATTTTTATCAGGGGATTATAGATCAACTTGAAACACTGGAAATATGACACTAAATCTCAGGGCCATGATCCACTAGACTTTACTATATTAGGGTAATCGAGAGATTTCCATAAACAAGAACTTTGACAAGGAAATTGAGCAAGGCTATTGGATAATATGAAAGAGTAATGCCAAACTAGGCTTAAAGCAAGGGTTGTAGACAAGGTATAGGTATTAGAACATCAAGAAGATAAGCATCACTGGTTCCAATAGGATAGAGGTGTTAAAATATAAAGAAAGTGATCATCAGCTCAAGATATAACAGGGTATCAAGCTTTAGGGTAAGGATAGGGTTATCAAACAATCATGAATGAATTTAAGAAAAGATTGGCTTTTAGGTATCAAGATAAAGTTTCTATCGAGGTTATTTCAAGAGTTGAATCAAAGCATCAGGGTGCAATATCAAGATTTCTCAGGGATCAATAGCATGATAATCAAAAGGATCAATAAGGTATTATAACAAATCTCTATTTTATCATGGCATTAAACTATCATGAAAGACTTTTGAACTACTTGCAATACGTACTCGAGGGTTCATGGCATCTCTATGTAACTCAAAGATAAACAAAAGATACGCTTGATTTAAATATATCAAAATGACTCAGGATAATTGCATCGATATATATATATGAACTGTTTACAGTAAATGCGAAGGTCAAGTTGAATCACTTGCCTTGAGATAGACTGGTCTGGTCTGACTGGTAGGAGCAACAACTGGAGCTTCACTCGACTTTTATGGCAAGTTTTCCCTCGTCTCGAGATCCTACATAATAATAATAATCCTCATTATAATATATTCTTTCCATCTTAACCTATTTACAACCCGAAATTAAACATGGATGGCACTTAGGCCTATACGCACTTAATTCATATCCACCTTTATATTTTCAAATGTACACATGTAGCCACATAATCACATATCGTATATTAATACCAAATAACATCATATACACCATAATGCCACACTAGGCTTGGATGATCTCGACTCACCACTCAAGTTACTTGGTTGCTAACTAAACGAAGTCTTCGAATTTGGGCTTCCTAACTCAATGTGCCTTTCTTAAATTATCCAAAACCTATTGACCCTCACTTGTGCCTTTTGTTCTACTGACCTTATACTATCTTACAACTATGGTGGTCGACCTAATACTCACTTCTAAGTGTCCTAAAACTATGCGATAAGTGAAAGTGCTCACTGGTGCAAATTTCAGAATGGTAACTAAGGTTTCTTGAGTGCATTAGACACTCTTAAACTACAAGTTTTTCTTCAAAATTTTTACACAAGACTCTCCTGACCTAAGGGCATCTCACAAGCTTGATGTGGCTCAAAGGCCTGGCTTGGGCCTTCTTGGGCCTAAGCTAAAAGTCCAAGGTTCCCCTGTTTTTCTGGGCAGAAAATGCCCTGACTTGAATTAACTTGTGACACATGGTTCTAGCTCATATCCTATGAACTATGGTTGGAAAAACTTCTCTGACATACCCTCTAACTAAGGCCCAATTGGGCCTAATGAGGGCCTACCCATGACATGGCCAAATCTCCCTATTTCCAAGTTGCAACAAAACTGTCCCCTGCTGGACAGATTTTGTTATTCTACTTGTGCACCTAACCAAATGACATGCAAACCTCCAACCAACTCCTAAAACCTATTATATACTCCCCATACTAACTTCTGGTGGCTTGGGCCTCAAAGTGCCCATCAATGACATGGTCAAAACTCACTCTAAACTCAGGGTACTAAACTGATTTTTCTGCAGAAACTATAACTCTCATTTTCCAAGGTTTTGACTTGACAAACCCAATTATCAACAACTAAATACTTAAACCAAGACCTATACTTGGTGTTCTACTGAACTAACTCTTTTTTTTCTCAAAATACCCTTGGTGAGATCATCCTTACCTATGGTGCAACTATGGCAAAATAAAAGAGACTACTCTTTACAACTCATAAACCTTTATGCTTTTGAAACAACATGATATATATTTTTATAAAAGATAACCACAAATTATTACCATGCAACAAGAAGCATAAATCCATATTATCACATTATTCCTACTGAAATTAAGGCTCACTAACAAAATCTTTTCCAAATGATCAAAATCTTACAACAAACTAAGAGAATTCCACATGCATGCATGCCTTCGGGTTTTTCAACCCAAAACAACCCATTTTCTACATATATTCCATCTTAAAATTGACATGCAAGCCTAGCATAAGGTATACCTAGATGATCACTTAGCATGCAAGGAGTTTTATCAAATTATCATCACAAAATTTAAGTCATTATCACATAAACATGCAAAAATTGATCAAAACAACAAGAATGATTTCAAGGACCATTCATTCGGCTCCCATATGGTCATGGCCGAATGAAATGGATGGAAATGGCCATTAAATCATCAAGATTTTCCTTCTCATGACTTGGCACTTATCCATTCATTGTAGTCCTCTCAAAAACAACCTTAAATCCATAAGAATCAAGATTGTATATTTGAGTTTCACTAAAACCTTAACATGCAACTTTAAAACTTAAACTTTTTACTCAAAACTCTTTGGAATATAAATGATCATGATATAGGAAGTAATATTTACTTGTATGGGAGGTGGAAACTTGAATGTGGAATGAAGAAAAGGGGAGGGGGGTAGGGCTTCGGCAAAAAGCCGAGAGGAAAGGTGGGAGGAGGGAGAGGAGAGGGAGAAAAAATGTAGAAATGGTGGAGTGATCATCTTGATTGTTTGGTTTTTATTTGCCCACAAGTGAGTGGATGTGAGAAATTACAAGAGTAACCCTCTAGCCAAAGTTAGGCAAGTTTGCATGCAAGGTCAAGGAGGTAATTTGGCTAGCAATTTGTGAGTTAGTGGGGTGGTTATTGACTCTTTAGCCCTTTGGTTAAATAGAAGAGAGTTTGCATGCAAGGTTATTCATGTAATTTGATAATTATTAAGCAACTAATTTCCAAAGATTTATTTTTATATAATAAAGTACAAGTTCAAAAATTATAAAATTTATACCATAAAATAACTTGGATTTTTAGAGACTTTATAAAATCATTTTCAAAATTTGTGTACAAAATGTCTTTTAAAAGAAAATTTTTCCAAAGCTTAGAATATTCCTTATAAATCAAAAATAAAGAAATTAAATAAATTCTTGCTTTGAAAAATCATATACTACCCAGAGCAAATTTAAAATGCAAAAATTTTCACTCACACAAACGTACAAGCATTGAATATATTTTTATTTAACTTAATATTATTCACAAATAATATTACATAAAATGCCGGTCGTAACAATCACAACAGGTATTTCAGTTTCTGTGGTTGTAGGCTTCTTAGCTTGGTTCTTGGCATCTAAGGCAGCTTGCCTCTTCTGTTGTTTGAGCCTCACCTTTTCTTCTTTCTTAGCTTCTACAAATTATGGATGTCCAGCCATCACACAGATCAATTTTCCATGACTATAGACTTTAGTGTTTCTTTTCTTCAGGACTGAGTCTCTTGGATCTTTGTGATAAGTAATAGATCTACCAAGCAGCTTCTCTTCATCAGGTTTGGGAGTTGCATAGACTAGGTCCAATGGATTTTTGCTTGAATTCTTTGAGTAAGTTTTCTTTGGCTATAAAATCACACTGGCCTGTAGAAATCTTCTTTCTAAGGGTTGTCCTTTTTCCAAATTCCCAAAACTCATTTCATTGATTGAAATTGGTCTCAATTGAGTGAAGTGCTTCACTAGTTTTTCAGGATTTGTAATTGGACCATAGTTCTTCTCAATCTTCTCATCAATCTTTTTCCATTTTTCTTTCAGCTCTAGTTCAGCTGCTGCTATTTGTATCAGGTCAATGCTGTCTAACATTGGTGGCTTTGTGAAGGTGATTTCTGGAACAATTACCTTACTAACTTGAATGTGCACTTTCTCCCCCTCACTATCTGACTCCCCCTTACTAACTGGAATGACCGCATTTTTCTCCCCCTTTTTGTTACAATCAAGTTTAGCAGGGTTTGAGGTTTGTGCAACCACCAGTTATTGTAGAAGTCTTGTCTGAGCTTCTTGATTTGCAAGTATCTTGGCCATTGATTTCTCCACATTTGTCAGTCTTGAATCCGTGGCCTCAACTTTTCTGTTCAAATCAGCTTCTTTTCTCAGCTTCTGGATTAGTTCTAGAATAGTTGCTTCTAGAAGCTTAACATCCAATTTCTTGTAGATATCCTTCTTGAGTTGAGACAAATCATGTTTGAGTATATCCATACTTTGATAATATTGAAGAGCTTGAATTTTGTGCAACTTTAGATAATCCAGATGGGTTAGAAGAAGTGTCTTGGTGCTGGTGTTGTTGGTGGCTTTAATGGCAGCTTGAATTTCATGAACTAGCTTGAACAAGATGGAATTGAACTAATGAAGATTGCATTCTTTGGAAAACATCCATTCTGGATTTCAGTTTCTCCCCTATGTCCATTCCTACTCTTCATGACCCTCTCCAAGAGAATCATCACCAAAAGAATCACCAGAGGCTGCAGAAGTATACTCAAAATCCTGACCAGTTGTGGAAGGAAGTGAGTTGATTGCATCTTTGGCCCTTAGCATGGATGTTGTTGTATGCACCAAGTTCAGTGTCCTCTCAACAGCCTCATTGTCCTGTTCATCCAAAACTTGATAAGCTAAAACAGGGTGAGTAAATGCCTCATCTTAATAAGAAACAGAGTCTAAGACATCTTGATATTCTTGCTGAAATAACTGCTTCTTTTCAGCCTCATTGACATCCCTTAACTCACTAACAATGGGCTCTTCCCATTCTTCATTTGTACCTGCATTTCTCTCATGTTCTCTCTTTTGTTGCATTAAGGGATCCCCTTGGCTTCCCACCCTCACATCCTCACCTTCACCATCTAATGTGGGACTCCTCTCACTTTCTTTTGCAAAGCTGGAAGAAATAGCTTGCATTAGTTCACTCTTTTCCTCTCCTTTTTTTTCTGAGAGAAACTCAGCCTCTCACTCAGTTCACTCCCTTCCCCCAGTCCTACTAGTGATTGAACTACTACTAAGTCATCTGCACTTGTAACAATTGTTGAGATTTCAAGTGGTTCAATGACATAAAACGGATGAGAGTCATCCGTCGAAATAGTAGTTGGGAGATTTAAAGGATAATTGCAGTTAAGCACATTTGCCGAGACACAATCACTAGTCGACGGATGAACAATATCCATCGAAATAGTAGAAATGAATGAGTTTGGAGTTGAAATTATTATATAATCTGTGGTGATTGATTTTAGATTGTCCACAGATTTCTCAATATTTTCAGAAAGAAATGGCAAGCGAGCCAACAAATCATCTAAAAGATGATACCCACTTGCTTGAGATTTTGGCTCCTTCAAGAGAGATAAAGATGGAGAATCAAGAATTGATGTGTGAATCATGTCCACATCCAAAGAGTTAGTGGGTGAGTTTTGTGTGTGAGGTGCTTCTATAGTAATAGATTTTGGATGTGACTCCACATTTATTGGAGCCGCATCAATCTGAATTTGAGAAGGTGCTATAACCGAGTCTTTGGTTGTAGTTTGCATAGTGCGTGCACCCTGTGTATCCCAAGTATGTTTAGACTTCTTCTTTCTTGTGTAAGTTTAAGGTTGGTCTGTGTCCCTAAACCTTTTGGCCTGTGCTCTTGGCTGAGAGCTTTGTTCAATAGTGACATCCTCTTGGGAGGATGTAACTAGCAATGAGCTTAAATCCTTACTAAGCATTACAATCTATTGGGAGACTATAATGTGGCTGGTTTGGGTTTCATTTACCTCACTCTCCTTATCCTTAGGATTTCTTTGATGTTCACCCTGTCCCTCACCATCCTCACAACCCTGCACACTCCCCTCTTTGTGTTTGGCAGATTTTAAAACTAGTTTCTTTTGAGAGAAACTAGAGTGGGTTTTCTTTGACTTGGATTTGGAAATTCTTGATTTTGTGGATTGGGTAGGCACCTGTTTGGTCACTGTCACAGATGCCATAGCCACAGTTGTTTGCAAAGAAATTTATGGTTGGGCGGAGATTGGAGCAGAAGAAATTACCTCATTTACCTGTTATGCCTCCATGATTAGCAAAATAGATGAGGGGAACCTCACTGTGGTGATTTTGGCCTGTTTAAATTAGCAATAACTTTCTTTTCTGGAACCCAACAATCAAGCTTGTTGGTTGGGTTCTCAATGACAAGATCTTCATAAACAAAATTAGTTAGCAACATAAAGAATCTTACATTATATATGTTTTTAGACCTTTTCTTAATGTCTCCTAGTTTGTACCCTAGCTCATACATTATAGGATTACTGAAATTAAAGTACTTATCACTCGGAAGCATGTAAAGCATGTTAATAATATTATAGATAACAACATCAAAATTACTAATCTTGCCATAAAATGCCTTGACAAAAGAATCACAGAGAAAGCTCCACTCTTTTCTAAGGCCCATTCTCCTAACCTCACCTAACTTGGAGGGATTAAGAGAATAGCCCATAGAAGTAAGCATGTTGCTCACATCAGTGTATGTGTGTGGAACAAGACTGTTATTTTCAGGCAGTTTCAGGCATGCTTGAAGTGTATCACATTTAATGCAGTGGTCCTTACCTTTGAGAAAGAAGGTAATGGTATTATATTTTGAATTGAACACGACTATAGTCCAAATCTCCTCAACAACTTCACAATGGATGACCGGAGATTCAAGCACATTATAACTCAGTTTGTATCCTCGAATGAAGTCCATCATTTTGTGATAGTCCTTAGAAGCAGCAATCTCCTTGTTCACTGTAACATCCCAAATACGGGTACTTTCATAAATGATGGACTTCAATTCAAGCAAAATGAAGAAGGTACTTTCATAAATCAATCCAAGTACACCAGAAATTTACTGAAGAAATTTGGAATGCAAGACTGTTCAACTGCATCCACTCTCATGGCCACTGCAACCAAGTTAGATAAATATACTGGTTCATTAATAGATATTACTAACTACAGAGGTATGATTGGCTCTCTACTCTATTTAACTACAAGTAGACCTGATATCATGTATGCTACTTGTCTTTGTGCAAGATTTCAGGCTGATCCAAGAGAACCTCATCTAATAGCTGTGAAAAGAATTTTCAAGTACCTCAAGGGTATAGCTGATCTAGGATTTTGGTATCCTAGAGAATCGGATTTTAAGCTAATAGGTTACTCAGATGCAGATTTTGCAGGATGCAAAATAGATAGGACAAGCACTAGTGGAAGCTGCCAATTTCTTGGACGCAGATTGGTTTCTTGGTTTAGCAAGAAACAGAAATCAATTTCCACATCAACTACAGGAGCAGAATATATTGCCGCAGGAAGCTGTTGTGCACAGATTCTTTGGATGAAGAATCAGTTACTGGACTATGGGTTAGAATTTTCTAAAATACCTATTTACTGTGATAATCAAAGTGCTATTGCTATAACAGGTAATCCAGTTCAACACTCAATGACAAAGCACATCAGCATTAGGTACCATTTCATAAAGGAACATGTGATGGAAGGTACAGTGGAATTGCATTTTGTTCCTACAGATCAATAACTAGTAGATATCTTCACAAAACCACTATGTGAAGCTACTTTTACAAGACTGGTAAATGAACTTGGAATGGTTTCAGGTTCTTTCTCAAAATCTGCTTAGTTTTTATTCTCATGCATTAGACTTTATGATCAGTGTTTACAGATTGTCTTATCTCTATGTAATCTGTGCTTAAATGTAATATATTAAATATTGATTGTTATCTGATGTGATACTATATATTCTGATAGTGTTTTGAATGTTCTGTGACTATTCAATCCAATGAGGATTATTGTGCTAGATGCTGACCTAGTAGTCTTTAACATACTAGAAACCCCATGTTTGAATTAGTTGTTTATGTGGAAATTTATTAACACAAGCAAATTCTGATTTTGAGCTTAGTCAAATTTACTTTGTGTATCTTATTACTAAGTCACAAACTAGATTCTTGCTGCTTATTTGTCAAATTCTAATGTCAGTAAATCTTAAGGATGAACCACATACTTGATAAGCCTCACTTATCTGAAGAAAAGAAAAGAAAAGAAAAGAAAATTGAAGTCAGGTACTCCTTTGAGATCTAGAGTAAAAATGTGGAAGGGAAGACCCAAGTGCATTGCTGTTATTAAGTTATATGTATTAGAAAAGCAAATAAATTTTTCTTGGTGACTTTTCACATTCTCTGATTACTGGAGAAATACTCTGACAATAGCATAAATTCTGATAGCAGTTGTGACTCACTTACACTGAGAAGCCACTGTAAAAAGGAATTTCAAAAGATGCATAAAATGAGCACAAACAGTTGAGGTGGACTCTTGCATAAATTTGTTCTATAGTAGACTTCATAATTAAAGACATATTTTAAGCACCTTTCTTAGTTATGCCTTATTTCTCAGATGTACCGAAGTTTATCAGACTTTAATCTTTATCTGATATTTTGCTAATGCACACACTCTCACGTCACATGAATGATGAAAATTACTGTGGTGATTAAGTTCTTTTTGACAAACAGTTTAGTGTCATTTGCATAAATTCTGAAGATAAGTTCTGATGGAAGTTCCGATGATTAAACTCTGAAGAAACAAGTCAGTTTTTGTATGAAGAATCACGAAAACAAACATTCACTTTCTGAGAACAGAAGCCATGTTCTGATGACCGTTAAAATCTGATAATAGTCAAGTTCTGATATTAAATCCTGATGGAAACTCTGATGCTTATGTGGCATTAGTTATTTACTTGACTTATTTGTGGTAATACTGAACGGTCATATTTTATCAGAAAATATTTAAGTGAGATAAAAACAGTCATAATCATTTGTTTAGTGGGAAACGTGTTTGTCTTGAAAAATTGCATGTGCACAATAATTATTGCTTATTTCTCGTGCCCACTAACTACTACTTTAACTATTTACTGACTGTTCACATGTTTCCAGGTGTAAATTGTTTTTCCATGCTTCACAAATATAGCTGTTGTCACGTGGGCTGTAAAAATAAGAAAGTTAAAAGATTTTCTAATCTTTTACCTACTTTTCTCATTCTCTCATCTCTCTTATTTTCTCTCACCCACTAATATTCTCTGAAGCTCTATTTTCTCACAGGCATTTTATCAAACACTTTGTGTACACACTATTCTCACTTGATTTTTCACAGAAATGGCACCAAAAGACATCATTTTTAATGGAGCTAAGTTGGTTCCTAACAACTACTTAGCTATTCTTAGCAAGGATGAAACCCTATCAGATCTTCACTTTGTTTAAGACTTCCTTGCTAATAGCGAGATTGGGTATGCATTGACCCAACCTCAATCACTCTCAGGAACTCATATACTGGAGTTTTGGAGGAGTGGGGTTTATGATGATGGTGGCAGAGATGGGTCCCCTAGTATTATTTTCACAACAGGGGAGGATGAACATGTTGTTACTGTGTCTACAGTTCGCCAAGCTCTACATCTGCCAGAAGACTGCACTTTTTCAACAGTTGAGGAGCCAGATCTTCAACAGATGATGGCTAATCTGGGTTATGAAAAATCATTGTCCAAGCTGGGTCAATTGAAGATGCCATACATAAGGAAGGAATGGAGTTTCTTCTTTGACTACATCACCAGAACTTTTGCAAACAAATGTTCAAATTTTGATACAATTCCAATCATAAGTCAGCAAATTGGGTATGCTCTAATTACTCAATCTCATTTTGATTATGCTAGTGTTGTACTAGGTTTCATTGGTGATAGAATGACAGAAGATAGAAATACAATTTATTTTGCTAGATTCTGTCAGCTTTTATACAGCTTTTGTAGCTCTGATGCACCCCAACTAGCTAGTGAGTTGATTCGACCATTTAAACTTGCTAAATGAGCTTTTACTGACTTATTATCCACTGATAATAAGAAAACTGTTTTAAAACCCCTGTAAATTCCACAATTAGTCAAACAGGTCTTAGTAAACTCTGACCCAAACACCTATACTACCATATATCATGATGTCCAACCATCCCAACCTCCATCAGCACCTACACAACCTACCACTTCTCAACCTCAACCAACTCAACCTACCATCAGAGCTTACTTCCAACCAGCTCAATCCAAACAACAACAACCATCTGCTACAACATCAAGATCCAAACCTTCTAGAATAAAATCTGTTCATAAATCTCCACAAAGGAGAAGAATGATGATTTTAAGGGATGAATCAGATGAAGAAGAAGCACAGGTTTATGCATCAGAACCTGTGACACAAGAAGCTGAAGGGTTAACCCATTAGATAAATACTGAAGCTGAGGGTTCTGGTAATTTGAAGAGGAAAATAACTGTAAATTCTGATACAGATCAAGCAACCCCTTCACTATCAAGGAGATTAAAGAAAATGAGGGCATGAAGGCACATGTCTAAGCCTCCATATGAGGATACTACTGAAGCTGAGGAAGGGGATCAGGAATCTCTGATCTCAAAGCCAATTATGATTGAATCTTTGCCACCTCCAAGTCAGGCTGAAGACACTGTTCAGGAAACAGTGATCACACCTCCTATCTCTCCTCTTCATGACAAAGTTACAGTTGAAGATTCAGGATTAAGTCCTAAAATTGACATCCATAGGCTGAATATTCCTACTGTTCTTTATCTGAAAGCTCCAACAGCAGCTCAGCCATCTACTGTCAATTCTCCTATCTTACAGGCTGAGATACCAACAACTCCTATTCTGGAGATAAATTCTGATGCTCGAAATTTAGATGAAGCTAGTACAGACTCTCCTTCTGTTACACACACTCTTGTGTTATCAGAAGATGATGGATTTCCTACAAGTTCTAGAGAGTCAGCTCTAGTAAATGCTCCAATTTTTGGAAAGGAGGAATTAATCCAAAAGTTTGTTGAACATGATGCTCCTATTCCTTGGGAAGATACACACAGAGGAGTGGAGTGGACCAATAAGTGGAATGAAACTGATTTCATTCCAAGCTCTAAATTTCTGACAGAGCACATTCCTAAGGCTGATGAGTTGATGACAAGTTCTGATTTCAAGACTCAACTCAAAGTCACAGCTTTATCTACTAAAAATCTTCAAGGTCTACACTCTCGAACTCATGCCAAGGTTGATAAACTTTTGGAGTCAGCTGAAAAGCTAGATATGACTCTCAAGTTAGACAAGTCAAGACTTATCAGACCTATACATGAGAAAGTTGAAGCTATTGAGAAGGTACAGGAAAGGCACCAAGCCCAAATTACCGAGGTCCTGCAAAATCAAGCCTCTCAACAAGCTCAACTTAATGAAATTCAATCTTCAGTAGAACTTCTTCTCTCTCTCCTACTACCTGATGATGCCAAAAAGGGGGGAGAAGGTAGTTACGTCCAAATGCTCTAATACTCAGATACTGAAGAAAAGGGATAATAATGAAGATGACCATTGAAACCCTAGCAAGGGTCAAGGTCAAGGGCAAAGCAGCAAGGTTTCTTTTAGGAAACTAATTTCTGATGCAAGCAAATCTTCTACTCAAAAGAAGACAAGTTTTGAAGCTGCTCAAACTCAAAATCTGATAGCAAGTGCTGATAATCAAAATCTGATATCAAGTTCTGATGAGCAAAGTCTGATGAAAAAAGCCTGATGTTCTGATTCAAGGTGGAAGTCAAGACTCTCAGAAGTTTCTGCAAACTCTGAAGCTCAAGGGAAAGCAGACTACTGCCTACTACAAAGATCCCAAGATTCAGACACTTGATGAAGAGATTGCTAGAAGATTATTTCTGAAGCATAATCCTGGAATGAATTTAGAAAATCTCAAGGAGGAAGAAGCTAGATTTAAAGCTGAGAAGACAAATCTAAAGTCAAAAGCTTCTGTTGCAAAGAAACCTCTAAGGCCTAAGGAAAAAGGCATTGTGATCAAGGAGAAATCAAATACTGAGGCATCTAAGCCCAAGACTAGATCACAAACTGAGATTGATCCTAAAGATAAAGGGAAAGGAAAAGTTGATGAACCAATAAAGCCACATGAGATGAAAATTCCTCAAATCCTGATAAAACCTGTGTGCAAACTGGTTCAAGTTCATGATGATACTCTTGTTAAAGATGAAGATGTTCAAACTCTAAAAAGAAGGAAGATAACTGAAGAATCCAAGACTACCTCTGACATAGCTCAAGTTGTTCAGAGTGAAGAACAACAAGCTACAGAAGAAATAACAAGTTCTGATAAAGTCTTCAAGACATCAACCTCTGACATAAGTCAAGTTGACTTAGACAAGATGAAGGTTGCTGATAAAAAGAAACTTCTATGGAAAAATGTCAAACCATCAGATCCAAATAAAAGCCAATTGCTGTCTAATTTCATGACTATTGGGTTAAATGCTAGAGAACCAAGAGACAGAGCAGGGCTAGGTTCTGATGAAGCTAAGATCAAAATAGGAGTTGAAGTTGCTACAAGAGATCCATTTTTGTTAACTGATAAACCTCTTGAAGATGTTACACAGAAACACCTTGATAAGGTTATCTCTGTTCAAGTGGTACTGGATGCTCATGACAAGCATAATGTCAAAGAAAATCTGATTCTATTTCTTGAAGATGGAAGGACATATCAAATGTTAGAATCAGATGTGCTGAATAAATCTCTGAAAGAACTTCAATTCTTTCATTATCTTTTAGAGATAAAGTCTGATATTACCAGGAGATGGTCAAATTTCATATTGAAGACCATAAGAGATAAAGCAAGAATTTCTGGTTTAAGGGTTACATAATTCATTCCAAACATAGTTGAAGATAATGGAAGTGAAATTTTAATGAAGAAGGATTCTGCTAAACTTGAAGTAATTCTGAAAGAGAGATGTCTATGCTACAATGAAGATTCTTCTCATCCAAGGGTTATAAGACTGGGTGATGGTTTCGAAAGAAACTATATTTCTGCTCTAAGGACTGCAATCTACCAGATTAGAAGTCAGAATGAAGAATTGATGCAAGTCAAAGCTACACTATCTCAAGTCCCGAGGAATAAAGAAGAAAAGCTGATATCAAACTTTGTCAAGAATCACTTTTGATTCAGATTGACTCAGTGAGATTGGTAAAAGCTACAAGGACTGTAAGTTGTAGTAGTTGTCTTATTAAACTCTTATTGCATTTGTACTTAAAATGTTTTTGACATCATCAAATCTATTAACTTGTATAGTTTGCATAATTTACAAGTTGGGGGAGATTGTTAGATATATTTGAAATGTCATGTCTAATATGATTTGTGTTTAATTTTCAGAACTTAACAACAGGACATATCAGGACTTACTGAAATCAGAACTTACTGAAGTCAGAACTTAATATCAGAACTTAAGTGCGGGAAGACTTTCAGATAAGGAATGCGGCTGATTTATAGGAGAGAAGATCTGGACTAAAATAATAGAAGATATGCATGGAAAGAGTTAGAAGACTAGAAGACTTGTAGAAGATACCTGATTGCTATATTTTAGGAGACAGAATTATATTGCATATCAATTAGAAGTTATCTTGTAACTGTGTACTATATAAACACAGTCTTAAGGTTTACACTATAAGTGTTATCATTATTGAGAAGATTATACATTGTAACCTAGCAGCTCTTAGTAATATTTGTTCATCGCTGAGAGAGAGCAA
The DNA here is from genome assembly GCF_009905375.1 of Apium graveolens. Lineage (NCBI taxonomy): Eukaryota > Viridiplantae > Streptophyta > Magnoliopsida > Apiales > Apiaceae > Apium > Apium graveolens. Next base: position 154,252,144 of record NC_133654.1, on the reverse strand, counting down.
CAGTTTATATTGTAACAAAGTTTATTGAATATACTTGATCTTTGTTACATACTTGTGTTGAAATTGATTTGATTGTATAAACACTGTATTCAACCCACCTCTACAATGTTGTGTGACCTAACAGTATTTATTGATGACATCTTGATTTACTCGAAGACTGAAGAAGAACATGTTGAGCATTTGAGGATTGCTTTGGAAATTTTAAGAAAAGAACAGCTTTACACGAAGTTCTCGAAATGCGAATTCTAGTTAAAGGAAGTATAATTTCTAGGACACATAATCAGCAATGAAGGAATCAAGGTTGGTCCAGCAAAGATTGAAGTTGTACTAAATTGGGAAAGACCAAGGACACCGACAAAAAGTCAGAAGTTTCTTCGGATTGGAAGGTTATTATAGAAGATTTTTCAAGGATTTTGCGAAAATAGGTACGTCTCTAACCAAGTTGACTCTAAAGAATGAAAAGTTCATGTGGAATGACAAATATGAAAAAAGTTTTCAAGAATAGAAGAATCGATTGGTGACTGCACCTGTACTTGTGTTACCGGATGAGCAGGGGGTCTTTGTTATTTACAGCGACGCTTCATATCGAGGACTAGGATGCGTATTGATATAGCACAGTAACGTAATTGCATATGCTTCTAGACAATTGAAACCTCATGAACAGAAAAATCCTACGCATGATCTGGAACTAGCAGCAATCGTGTTTGCACTGAAACTTTGGAGACATTATCTCTACGGCGAGAAGTGTGAAATCTACACGGATCATAAAAGTCTAAAGTATATCTTTACACAGAAAGAACTCAATATGAGACAGCGACGGTGGTTAGAATTGATCAAAGACTATGATGTTACCATCAGTTATCACCCAGGAGAAGCAAACATCGTGGCAGATGCGTTAAGTAGGAAAGAAAGATTGAATATGTTGACTTCTTCAAAAGAGCTTGTCAGAGAATTTTAGAAGTTGGAAACTGAGGTTCGTATCCCAGGAGAATCCAATGAAGTTATTTATACAATGACATTCCAACCAGAATTATTAGAAAAGATTAGAAGATGTCAAGAAGAGGTGATAAGTCAAGAAGACGATAGCTTAACATGAGAAGAAATCACAAGTCAGAAAGATGATAAAGGAATTCTACGATTTTCATCAAAAATCTAGATACCTAATATACCAGAATTGAAGGAAGGAATCTTAAAGACGCTCACAACTCAAGATATTCCATACATCCTGGAAGTACAAAAATGTATCGAGATCTGAAAGAAAACATTTGGTGGCCAAATATAAAGAAAGAAATAGTTGAGTGGGTGAGTAAATGTTACACATGCTAATGAGTCAAGGTAGAACTTCAACGTCCAGGCGGATTACTGCAACCATTGGATATTCTTGAATGGAAATGGGAACATTTAGCAATGGATTTTGTGATAGGACTTCCAAGGACCAGATAAAATCATGACGCAATTTGGGTGATAATCGATATATTAACCAAGTCAACAAATTTTCTTCTAATCAACGAAAGATTTTCACTCAACAAATTGATGCACTTAAATCTTAACGAAATTGTGATGTGACATGGAGTTCCTGTATCTATTGTATCTGATCGAGATCCACGTTTTAATTCAAGATTCTGGAGACAGTTTCAAGTATGCGTTGGTACCAAATTAAATATGAGTACCGCATATCATCCACAAACGCACGAACACAGTGAAAGAACTATCCAAATAATTGAAGATATATTACGAGTCTGCATAATTGATTTTAAAGGCAGTTGGGACGAGCATTTACCGCTAGTGGAATTTTCGTACAACAACAGCTACCATGCAAGTATTGGAATGCCACCTTATGAGGCTTTATATGGAAGAAAATGCAGATCACCTGTGTATTGGGATGAAGTTGGCGAATGCAAAATCTTGGGACTAGAATTGATTCAGCACACTAAGGAAAAGATAGAGCTTATCCGGAAACGACTCGAAACAGCGCAGAATTGACAACGCAAATATGCAGATCAAGCCAGTAAGGATATGGACTACCGGGAAGGAGAGCATGTGTTATTAAAAATATCGCCATGGAAGAGTTTAACCAGATTTGGCAACAAGGGTAAACTGAAACCACGATATGTTGGTCCATTTGAGATCTTGAAGAAAATCAGGAAAGTTACGTATGAGTTAGCCTTACCACCTTACATGCAGCATATCCATAATGTGTTTCATGTATGGATGCTTAAAAGATATAATCCTGATGTCAGACATGTAATAGAATATGAGCCGATAGAAATTCAACCTGATTTATCTTATGTTGAGCAGCCAATAAGAATTCTAGATCGGCAGGAGAGAGTATTGAGAAATAAGTTTATACCTTTAGTACGAGTTTTGTGGAGAAATCCTATGGTTGAAGAGTCAACCTGGGAACTTGAGAGTAAAATGTTAGAAAAGTATCCCCAGTTATTCTCTTAGCGAGATTCCGAGGACAAAATCCTATTAAGGGGGAAAGATGTAACGACTGGCAAATTACGCTTGTATTATATCGTAATAAAGATAAATTATGTGTTTTATTATGTCATTTATGTTTAATTAAATATAAACCCCTAACTGCTACGTTTGTTCCCTATTGTCATGATATTTTCTAGATATTTATCGGATATTTTATCTGATATTAAAAGCTTTTGTATCAAAAGTTATACGACCTGAACTATGTTTTATTAGCTAATAATTCAAATAAAATAATTGGCCTTATTTTTCCTAGAACTGCTTGTACCATTGCGTTATTCTGAACATCTAGATATTTTATAAATTTTCTTATTTCGCAAAAAATGACTTTTTGGGCCCCATTGGATGTTAAAAACCCCACAAAAATCACATTTTTATTTTTATAAAATTTTAGGACTTTCAATTATACTATTTCTTTGCATTTTTGAATTATTCACAATTTTTGGGAATTTTTGGCATATATATTGTATATATTAAATATTTCAAAATTAAAAATTAATACCCAAAAATTATAAAATTAGGGGCCAATTAATTTTAATAGATGTATAATTAGGGCCTTAATTTTAATTAGGAGTATTATTTTCCTTACTATAAATAGTTTAATTTTATTTAATTATTATTAATTAATTATAAAAATTCTGCAAAAATTCTGAAATTCTCTGAAGAATGGGTTGGGTTTATATTCAGGTCGAAGAATCAAACGTTGATTTTGAGCAAATTTATGCACCTAATCGAGTGATTCAAGTACTCAAATCGAAGGTTTTGATCTGTTCTTTCTATTTTTAATATCAATTTCATGTTTTAATTCGTATATTTTGATTTTCGATTTCTAGGGTTTATGTTCGAATTGGGTCTTTTTGATTTTAGGGTCATTAGGATGATTTGATGATTGATATAGCTTCATATGGTGATTTGCAGTCGATTCATGGTATTTAATTGAACGAACAATTTGTGGATATGTGAATTCGATACCTAGGGTTTATGTTCAATTTTGATTTAGACATTTTTGATTTTTAGAAAGCTGAGGTATATAGGGTGTTAGGGATTTAATTCTGTGTTGAACAAGCTTTGATTTGAGCTATCAAAATCGAAGTTTCTTGTACAGATGAAGAAAAACGATTGTTGGCCGGAGTTTTAATCGATTTCACCGGGGAAGTTGATTCAGGGATGTTTTTGGTTCGTTTTGTCCAGAAATAAACTGTTGTAGTTAACTAGGATTAAAACCTTGTGAAAAACAAATCAAATAGTTGTGTTTTTGGCCTGAAAACGGGCTGCCAGAATCCTGGCCGGTCGCCGGATTTTGGGCAGATTCCGATCATGTTCTTCATGACCCGGAATTGACCCGTTTGACCCGTTCCTGAAACTCGATTTTGATCCGTTTTGTCAGAAGTTCAATTTCTGACAAATGTTTCTAGAATTTTTATTTTTATTTTATTTTTATTATTTATAAAAATCAATTTTTATTTTTATCTTATAAATTGATTAATTAATTATTTAATTAATTAATTTATATTATAAATAATTCTGAAATATTTTCCAAAATTCAAAATTAATAATTTCTTTAATTATTTATTATATATTTATTATTTAATAATTATTTAAAAATGATTAATTATTTTGACAATTAATCAAAATATTTTCAATAAATCATAATAAATTCATTTTAATTTCAAAAATTATGGAATAATCATTTTTAATTCTAATTTCTCCAAAACTATTATTTAAAAATATTTTTAGGGTTCAATAATTAGGAATAATTAAATATATTGAATAATAAATTGATTTATTCTTATCTATTGAATAATAATTGAACCGTTTACCCGATTTAAGCGAAATGAAAGCCCTTCGACTCAGAAAAATGAATTGTTATCATTAAATATAGTTTAAATCCTAATTTATTTTAGAAGCAAGTCAACTTTCGATATTTATTTACTTCTAAGCCTTATTACGTATAGAGACGAGTCCAATAAATTTCAAAAAATAGGAAACGAGTCAGATATTGTTCAATAAAGCGAATAGCGAGTCGAATTTGATTCTAAAAGTTATTTTAAACCTAGAATGAATATGTGACTTATGTGCTATATGAATTATATGGTTAACTGAGCCATAATTGTTATTAATTATTATACGAGTCAATAATACGCGTACGGGTAGACGATAAGGGCTATGTGAAGTCGGTATGAGACGCGATTGAAATGCGAGATGACTAAATAAGCCTCTTTCTTTGATAGAGATGAAGCCAACAAGGCAGATTGAGCCGGTGATAGAGGAAGGTGATATACTTGGAGTAGATCACGTGAAAGGCAAGTTTTTTCCCTATTCTAATTTCAGAATGGTGAATTACTTTCAGATTCTTATCGCAGTTACACATTGATAACCCATGTTCAAAAACACTGATATATAATTATTATTTCTTTGTTCATATTTCATTTCGATTCCTAATTTCTCCTAATTCATTGAATCCTCTATTCATATTCCAATAGTCTAGATATATACATATACCCTAATATATTCCGATGTTGGGATACATCAAAACATACCGATTGTTCTGGCTGCTCCTCTCTCGACTGGATGGTGACGATTAGGATCAGGTATACACTTGTACCTACGGACCGGGAATTAACCGGATCCTTGTGTTGGGCCGTAAAGTCTGAGTACTCGAATGGATCCATACATTAAGGTATGGATCTGTACTGTATCCTGGCTGATCAGCAGGATATAGGTGCGAACTTGTGTCCAGTTTAGTTTATTAATACTCGCCTATAATGGCCTTCGTTCTTTTCTGGTGAGGTTTTATCATTGTAGATGTAACCAAATTACCGGTTCATTTACCTTTATTATAGCACTATTTATATATTGTGGACTTGTTGAGCAACTTATAGCTCACCCCCTTTTATTGTTATTCACCTTATTATTTTCAGTTAAGAAGGAAAATGAAACCTATCAGGACTCGCGTGGTAAAGAAACGGGTCAAGCAGCGGGATCCTCTAATACCAAAAGTGCTGGTCCCAATTCAAGAGGAAATCTTTGAGTTAGCTGAGCTGGTGTAGTGTAGACAGATAATGTGTATGTTTGAATAAAGATAAATGTAGATTAAAAATCTGTTAGACAATGGTTTGTAATAAAGAGAGTTCTGTGAGAATTTAAATTTGGTTTGTAATAAAATTAGAGTGTGGTTCTTATTTTCATACTTTAACCTAAAAAGATCATGTTTAGTATTAAAGGGGTTAGGCAGGTATTTGTTTAATTGTTATACAAGTTTGGTATTTAGCTAGTAACCCCCATACTTATACCCCGGGTTTGGAGGGTGTTACACTCAAGCCGACACCATCGATCAACCAAACCATCCACAATCATATCAATCCACCTCCATCAACCAAACGCATCATTTCACCATATTTCAGAATATATCATGATGTTAACCACATATACTACTAACTGATATAGCATATATCTTTTAGTTGAACTAAGGTGTTAAACCAACAATGATTAAAATAACTATATCTTTTCCTAATTCTTTCAGAGTATCGCTAATGAATATAAAATTATTCTACTATTTCTCAAAAACTTTATTCCAAGGTTCTTTCAGTTTGTCCTTCAATTCAAGTTCTCTTATTAACAATTCATATCACGTATATCTATTCATAAATCCGTTTCAAAGATTTCTTTTAATCTTATTTCTTACCATTAATATTTATATATAGTTACTTTCTGAGAATTATACTACATCACACCAACCATATATCCTTGACAATATATACTCATTTTCATCAGTTAACTAATTTAGCTTCTAATAACCAACACGTGGTCTCAACCAATACTATCATAATCTGGTAGAAATTTACTTGGTTTTAAAATATCACTTCTTAAAAAATTTCACAGTTGGATCACCATTCCTTCATCTCCACTTATGTTCCCGTAAAGAACTATCGTTGCTGGCTCAGCTAAGAGTGTCAAATTTACCATAACTCATTTACTTAAGTTAGAAAACTTAACAATTTCTGGAAAACATGCTCGAAATATATTCATATTTAGAATTTTTTCGATCTTGAGCCTTCATGACAAGTATCTTCCCGTGATTGAAGGATGCTTCACATATTCATTGCTTGTCTGAGTCATTATTAAGAATTCCCTAGTATTCGGTTGTCGTCCCAACATTCATTTGTTTTGTCTGATGTACATAGTTTTACTTTCTTATTTTAAAATTAATTTACTTAACACGATTCGCTAACTGTTCATTTTATGTCAAAATCTTCTAACTTGAAATGTACCGCATTAATACACTCTAAGGTACTGATGAAATCCTCGTAACAAGAACAACCATGTCTAGCAGATGCCCATTTCTGATTTGATGTATTTGTAACAACCACGTTATCTGTGTATCAACTCTTGCTTGCACGTAAATGTCCACCATTTATTGGCTTGTAATCATATCTATACTCAGAAGGTAATTCTACCTGCTACACGAGATTGTTTCCCTTTTTTTTAAAACACTTATAGAATAGACTTCACACAAGAAAATAATTTATGTATATGATTTTGATCGGAAAGTTTTATAAAGAATAAAAGTACTATGAAAGAATTGAAAGAATCCATAAGTCAATAAATCATAATTGAAGAAGGAAGAATGAGTGATGGTTTATATATGAATGAGACAACCATATTTGTACTCAAGATGGTCAGTCTTTCGTACTATATGGCGTACAACACATGATTAGGTGGCATTCCACCAAATTCTTCGTCATTTCGACAAAGTATCACATCATAACACTGATTATCTCAATCAGAAAGAAATATTTCGAAGAAAGAATGACTTGAAAGGGATATAATAAGTTTTCTTTCCCTCTTGCCTCAAATAATTTATTATTGAGAGAAGCTCATGCGTATACATGAACCAAGAAAAGTATATGCTGTCATTTTATAAAAAAGAATGATATCGTTGGTCGCCATCCATGTTTATCCCTTTAGTAGTTCAACCATAATAGCGTTCTCACGGGATTTAGAACCATAACTTCAAATTTTATCTATGTCACGTAACCATCGTTTATGCAACACCTCGACTCCGTTGATAAGAATATTATTCTTCTCCAATCATCTGGAAGATTCTTCCGTTTCCTTCAATCATCCTCTGTCTTTTTGAATCAACAAATCTTGTTAAATTTTATCAATTTCATGAATTAGGTAAATAATATTTTAGCATATTGATTCAATTATTAATATTATTAACAAGGTTTGCATTCGTCTTTCACGGGAAAACTTTAAACTTCTCTATAATATTGGGTCTACTTAGTTCTCTGAACTAACAATACTGAGTCTAGATCAACTATTCTTCCAGGTAATCTATTGCTTATAATAACAAGAACTCAAGTAGTAATTTGACAACCAAATTTTAAAACTCATTTTATGTAAAGATCTTTTAGAAATTTATTAAGATTTTTTTTGAAAGCTTGTTTTAAAAATTTGAATATCGCACACATGGTCGTTATTACTATATGAGTTGCTTGTTATTCTTATAATTCACTAATGAGGTACCTAATTAAAGAAATAACCACATAAGGATCCATCCACCTTGATATGTCTCTTACCCCTCCTCAAGTTCATTTCACATTCATTAGTTGACAAAAACTTCATTTATCGTTGCAGACCATTTTATTCGTAACTTTATCTCCAATGCTGCCGTCTGGTATTATATTTGATATTCTCATCGTCACCCTTGATTTCATAGTTACAACCAATTAATGCCATTCGATGTTATGTCTGTAGATAAGTCATATCTTCTTGCTAATCTTAAGTATACCTAATATGGCAGATGTCATTTCTTGCGTGACGCTCGAAAAGTGATAAGAAACTTCTCACAACAGTGATGTATCTAAAATTTGCAACTTTGGCTCTTCGTCAGCTTCAATCGACTCGTTACCTCCAGCCTGAAGGTTTTCCTACCACACAATTCTAAGTTGGGTCATACTAAAACTCATCTATCTTTCCTTGTACGAAGTTTCTATAAAAATAAAATTCCTTTTCTTTAAAATTGCATGGAAAGTCGGGAAATTTTACCAGTCTCTGTCGAGCTATTAACTCTTCACAACTATAGGATCTGAGAACTCAATACATCTATAACGTCTATATATTCGCCTTACACTTCTCTTAACAATATCCTATCTTACTAATCCATATCGGATCCGCTAATCCTAATTCGTACTCAATTCAAACTCAAAATGAGTATACTTAGGATATTTTCTATCTTTTTTATGGTCTGTCATTCCTATCTTACTTTCACCTATTCTTATTTCAGGGACCAATAACCTGTAGCTATGATACCAACTGAAACCATCCCCAATACGGGGTCAAGATTGAGTGTCACTAAACAATATTTACATAATATAAAATAACGTATAAATGACCCCTCAATTCCGGATCGTTTACAAGTTATGGTATGAAACAAGAATATAACCTTAAAAAATATGCAACAACTGAAATACAAGTTTATTACCTCTGTACTAACTCCCCTATCTTATTCATTCTAACATCTCCATCATCTTGCAGCTGAGATCTCTCTAATTTTTAATGTCTATTAAGAGCTATACACTTTTATTCTCATTTAATTCTGAAAGAAATAAGAATTCACAAAGCAAGAGTGAGCCAAAAATGACCAGCAAGTATCATAACTGATTTCCAAGTATCAATATTAAAAGAAATTGGACACAATTTTAAATAATTTATAAACATTTTTTGTTTATTAAAAGTAGTTGAGCGAATAAAACATTGACCTTTATTAGCCCTTAATCATAAATCAAAAGTAACGAGCAGTTCACTGATTCACTACCTGAATCAATTCTTCGTCCGGTTTTCTAATCATAAAACTTTTCAAGAAGGAATGTCGTTAATGGCGATCAACAATAAATTAGACTAGACACTAGAATCATTATTCGTACTCATACCCTGCTGATCAGTCATGATATAGTACATATCTATACTCATTTGTATAGATCCATCGAGTTACCCAGGCACTATGACCTTCATAATTAAGGGTCCGGTCCATTCTCGGCCCATAGGGTCCAGTTCATTTTTGACCCTTATCATAACCATCCAGTCCGTAGAGTATTTTGATATCAAATCATTTTGATTTCAAAACATCCTGATTCAGGGTTCGCAAATAACCCGGAATAGTATGTATTTTCTCACGAAATCAATCAATAATAATGGGACAGTAATGAAGGGTTCTTGCAGAAATAAGAGTAATTACAGCGAAATATAAATCATTTAACTATTCTGTACTTAGAATATGAAATAAATACTTGTAGTACATCATAAGAATGTTCAGGAATACTTGACTTTGGTATTTAGCAATGATACGGTCATCTTAGTCTGCCGTCTCATGATCTTATTATCTTTCTATTTCAATTTGCTGCTCCTGAAATTGCTGGCAGCTAGATACTCGATACTACTCTATTCCATTATTATCCAATGTCTGGTTCTTATCGTCTTAAAAAATCCGCGTCTTGCAGAGCTTTTCCCTACTGTACGCTAGGTTATCTTTAAATCGACTTCGGGACTTGGGTCTTTCGACTGAATTCTAAAGAATCGAAAAACCCTTAATTAGGCGGTCTCTTATGATTAACATAACCTCACTATCAATTCTACTTATACGATTTCATAACCCGACTCGTATTTATATGTATTATTAAAATACACGTAACAATCAAGGTTCACATCTTCGAAATTCAGTTCATTATTTATTTTCGGAAAGTACGTATACCGTCGTTTTGAAAGATATGGTAATCGATTATTTAAAAAATATCTAGTCACGATATGTAACTAGGTTTCGTATAATATAATTATATATTCTCGTACAACGTTTTCGATAATTATAGGTTACGTTCCCGTATTTTCGAATTTAATTTCCCAAAAATCGGGCAGCGTCTCCTCTGTTTATCGGCCTACCCGTCGAAACATAATCGACGTCAAAACAACCAATCAACCAAGTAATCAATTCAACAATCACAATTCACAATCCAAATTATGCGACCGACTTCGATATAAAATAACTAATTTTTGATCCGAAAAATAATTTTATGAACTAATTATTATTTATATAGATTTAGGACTCAGAATATTCCATCACGGTCCACCGTCGGCTCGCCGAGGCTCATTGCCGATGGCAGTAAAATTTGTCGCTTCCCGTTTATATCGGGCGTCCTACACGAGTTTCACCGATAAGTAAAATTAAATCTCGCAAACATCGAGTAATTTATTTCACAAAATCAATCAATCATTCCCTGCAAAATTAATAAAATTCAATTCAATAATAATCAAGCCAACAACAACAGTACAGTCGAACACAACACATCAACAACCCACCCGCCTTATGCGCCGCCTGACACATGCACACACCACCACATCTCCTCCACTCCTCGCCGTAAAATCCAAGGAGGCAGCAACAATGGCAGAAATCAGGAGGAACAAGACATACACACACCACACATGATTCACACACATACACACATTTCATATATGTACATATATTAACAGCATGGGCTGAACCGAAGAAACTACCGGAGATAACCGGAAAAAAAACGGTGACACACTCACTAGACAAATCAGGGCGGCAAGCGAAGAAAACGGGGGTGGGGGGAATGGAGGGAGGTGGAAGAAATTAGAGAGGGAGAGATATATAGAGAGAGTCGGGAAAGAGAGAGGACAAAGACGCGAGAGAGAGAGAGAGAGAGAGAGAGAGAGAGAGAGAGAGAGAGAGAGAGAGAGCAGGAGAAATAAGGAAAGAAAAAGAGATAAGAACCTTATCTGATTTTTTTTTCGTAATTACCCCGAATTTGATACCGTAATTACAGATTTAATGAACAATTTACGGGTAAAATAACCCAAAATTTTATGAGAATAGCTTTAAAATTCTCGGGGTAATTAAATACCAATACAATAAAATGTTCCTAATTTTTAAACCATTTTTGGATCGAATATCCAACCCGCATTTTACGGTTTAACGAACAAACGTGCGGGTGAATTTAATCCGAAAAATTTCCAAAACAATTTTAAAATTCTCGAAATATTTCAAACTTAAGAAAATATGAATTTCATGATTTTTGAAGCATTCTGTAATTTAATATGGAATTTACACTTAAATGCAATCAGAAAATCATTTTGAGCTAAATAATTGATAAAATATTGATTTCTAAATTCTATAAATTCCCCAAAATAATTTTTTAAATTACAAAACCATAAAAATAATTTTAGAAACAATTTTAATATTTCTAAAAATAAATCTTCAATTAAATAATTTTTAAAAGTGAAAACAAAACAATACAACTCAACATTTAATAATAACTTAATCCTCGAACACCACGAAGTCATACCCAGCTAATAATAAATACAGCACTCTGCTGACAGAACCATAACATATTTAATTAATTTAATAATTTCATAATTACACTTATATATCAGATCCGAAAATAGATTACTTAGTCACTAAGTAACTATAAAAACGATACCATTTGATATCAGATTTGGATAATTATCAAAATGAGCTTCTTATAAAACACCTTACAAGAAAATAATGTAAAAATATCCCGTCTCTCGAGAATACGAGTTTTATGGATGTACTGAAATGACTATCGTATCGAAATTTTTGCACCGGGACTTGTATGGATCAAACCGTACTCCGGATCGAAAAAGTCATAACAAGGAAAATGTTCAGAATAATCAGATTAGGTTAGGAAGTAGTTTTCTGAATAGTTTCGGGTTGTAAGAACGCACAAACGATTGAAGTTGGACGGTTCCTAGTTTTACAAAGTAGTTTCAGAATTACTTAAAAAAATCATTAATTCTATAAATCCTTATAAAGTCATATAACAATCCAAAAATTATTAGAAAAATACCAAAATCATCTATATTTTATTCTAGATATTTAAAAATTAAAATACCCTAATTTTATCATATATAAACACCCAAACATTACCTCCAAATTATCAAATAATTCTTTAAAAATTCACATAAAATCACATAACAATTATTTATTGATAAATATAGTTACACGATATTTCCGGGATATTATATTTACCAATGCTATAAAGTTGTTCTTCTAATATATAAACCCAGTTTGAGACATGATTTTGACTACTGGTGTCATTGCTGTGATTGAAAGCAGTTGCAGAAAGAGGATTTTTGCTTTGGAGACGAAGAGAGTTAAAAATTTGTTGGGAAAGATAAAAGTAAAAATGAAAATGAAATAGGCTTTTATACTTTCTCAGAAAAAATGAAAAGTAAAATAAAGTAATCAATGAAATTTTCCCAAAATAGCAGTTTAAAATTGAATAAACTGTTGAAATTCCAATGAATATCCATTGAAATACACTTACAGGCTATAAGTAAATTCGACGGATGATCAGTAGAATTAATGGCTATGATGAAAGCAATTCAACAGATGAATATTGAACAGTTGTCCGTCGAGATAAAAAGTACCCAGAATAATATTTGATTTTTCAACAGATAATAAAATTTGATGGATAATGAACATCCGTCGAGATGTAAATATTAACTTAGCCAAAATTTCATCTTTGACAAGAAAAATCAAATTTGATTCTGGCTACATTTCAACTAGCAAAGACATCAAAAGTATTTTAAGAGTAATTTAGCATACCTAACTCACTTACCAACCTAGTAAAGGTGGATTCATCGAGTGGCTATGTAAAGATGTCTGGAAGTTGCTTCTCACTTGAAACAAAATATAGTTACACATTACCATTCATGACATGCTCTGGAATGAAATGGTACTAGATGTCTATGTGCTTGGTCCATGAATGTTGTACAGGATTCTCAGTAATGGTAATGACACTAGTGTTATCACAGAAAATAGGAATCTTATCCACCTTTAGACCATAGTCCAACAATTGGTTTTTCATCCATAAAATTTATGCACAACAACTTCCAGTAACAATATATTCAGCCTCAGCTGTAGAAGTAGAGACTAATTTTTTTACTGAACCACGATACTAGCTTGTTTTCTAAAAATTGACGGGTTCTTGTTGTATTTTTTCTATCAATTCTACAACCTGCAAATCTAAATCTGAATAACCAATTAGATCAAAACCAGAATCTCTAGGATACCAAATGCCAAGTTTTGGTGTTCCTTTGAGAAATCTGAAAATTTTCTTTATAGCTACCAAGTGAGATTCTCTAGGATCAGCCTAAAATCTAGCACAAAGACAAGTAGTAAACATCTGGCTTACTGGATGTTAAATATAAAAGTGAGCCAACCATTCCTCTATAACTTGAAATATCCACAGACTATTCAGTAGTGTTTAATTCAAGTTTAGTGATGGTGGTCATGAGAGTTTTTGCAGATGTGAAATCCATTAAGTCAAACTTCTTTAAAAGATCATAAATATATTTGGTTTGACTAATAAAAATTCTATCACTAACTTGCTTAACTTGTAAACCAAGAAAGTAAGTTAGTTCTCCCATCATGCTCATTTCATATTTACTCTGCATCAATTTGGTAAACTTTTTGCAAAGTTTCTCATCTATAGAGCCAAATATAATATCATCTACATAAATTTGAACAAGTATACTAGAGCCATTAACATTTCTAAAGAATAAAGTTTTATCAACAGTACCTCTTGTGAAATGATTTTCTAATAGAAACTTTGACAAAGTGTCATACCAGGCTCTAGGTGCTTGCTTCAATCTATAAAGTGCTTTCAAAATATAGTAGACATATTCTGGAAAGTTGGGGTCTTCAAAACCAGGAAGTTGACTAACATAGACTTCCTCCTCCAAATCTCCATTCAGAAAGGCACTTTTAACATCCATTTGATAGACTTTGAAATTGACATGGGCTGCATAGGCTAGAAAAATTCTGACGGCTTCAAGTCTTGTAACAGGAGCAAATGTTTCATCAAAATATATTCCTTCTTGTTGACAATAGCCCTTAGCAACCAATCTAGCTTTGTTCCTGACTACTATACCATTTTCATCCATCTTGTTTCTGAATACCTATTTGGTGTCAATAGGACTTTTGCCTTTAGGTTTGGGTACTGGCTTCCAAACTTTATTCCTTTCAAACTGGTTTAGCTCTTCCTGCATAGCTAAAACCCAATCAGGATCCAACAAAGCTTCTTCTACCTTTTTAGGTTCTTCTTGAGACAAGAAGTTATTGTATAGACATTCTTTTTGAGTTTCTTTCCTAGTCTGCACTCTTGAAGATGCATCACCGATAATTAATTCAAATGGGTGATCTCTAGTCCATTTTCTTTGTTGTGGTAGATTAGATCTAGATGAAGAGGCCTCATAGTTGTCTTGATATGTGATTGAGTTTTGATTAGAAGAAATTCCCCCCTGAGTTTGTAGATCTTTTACTTGAAGTTGGGGTCCTTTCTGAGTGTGGTCTGTATTGACTTTCAACTCCTATTGATGGCTCAACGGATGTTGATCTTTGACTCTCGACGGATGATGCAGATTGTCTCTTAACGGATGATGCACTTTGTCTCTCGACGGATGTTAATTATGTGCTTCTGTTGTGTATATGTTGTGTACTTGATGATTTCATGAACAAAACACCTTGGTAGATTTTACTTAGTGAAAATGTAGCACTCGACGGATAAGCATTATAGTCCCAACGGATAACTCATTTTAGTCCCGACGGATGATGACTTATTATCCATCGAGTGAGTAGCTTATGTAACAATAATTCTGTAGCACATTTCTGCATACACATTGTTTAGAATTTGTAGTAGCTCCTAAGTCATGTTGACTGTAACTAGATATGCAGAATATGTTGATTAATTGTACATAGATGATGTCTTGTAATTCTACATAAATGAAATGAAGTCAAGTACCTGATTGCTACCCGACGGATAAACAACAATGAATTTGACGGATGATCAACAACCCGACGGATGATCATTAACTCGACGGATGATCATAAAGCCGATGGATAAAGAATTCAAACATCTGTTGACAGTGACAACACAGCACATGCGTCGAGTGTATGCAAATGGAATGTGGTAGCCTGTTCAACTGGGTTTTCGAGAACAAAGAAGCATTGCCATTTCCATGCTATTATGAAGATATTCAAAGATGCTGGAATAGAGTAATGAAGTAGCATTGTATTAGACTTGATAGTTTTTGTTTTATTATCTTGTCTTATTGCTTTTTAATCTTGGTGATATATAAACTAAGAAGCAACAAATAGAATAGTAACTAATGAACTAAACAACCAAGAGAGAAAGATTCGTAAGCTGCACTCTTAGCATTTCTCTCATTTCTTAGCTGTAATTATTTTATAAGCAGCTGTGAGCTTTTTGCACATAGAGTTCTCTCGATATATATTATATATCTCTGGTGGAATCATTCAAATCCACCAGAAAGTTTTTAAAGACTCTTGTTTTTAATTACTTGTGTTTTGATTCATTTCAAGTAACTATTCCGCATTTTGCTAATCAATTCACACTTATATATACATTTGAGTTAGAACATTTTTATTCAAGAAAAAGTTTCAAGAATTCCATTCAACCCCCCTTCTATAGTTCTTGTTACATTGTTAAGGAACTAACAATTGGTATCAGAGCAAGCTCTTGAAGAACAAAGAGTTTAAAGATCAAAACAATACAACAAGATGAACAAGAATGATGTTGGAGTCAAGATTCCTTTTCTGGATAAAGATAATTACCATCATTGGAAGGTAAAGATGCATCTTCATTTGCTTTCTCAAGATGAGGCCTATGTGGACTGCATAGAAAGAGGCCCTCATGTTCCAATGAGAGCTGCAACTGGAAATGAGCCATATGTCCCCAAGCCAAGGCATGAATGGTCTGATCCTGATATTGAACAAGTCGAGAAGGATAAAAAGGCCATGAATATCCTGTTTAATGGAGTTGATGGTGATATGTTTGACAACATTATCAACTGCAAAACTGCCAAGGATGTTTGGGATACAATACAGATCATCTGTGATGGCACTGAGCAAGTTAGAGAAAACAAGATGCAGCTACTGATTCAGCAATATAAGCATTTTTATAATAAAGATAGTGAGTCTCTCACTGACATTTTTGGTAGGTTTCAAAAACTGCTAAATGCTCTAAAGTTGCATGGAAGGGTCTATCAGACAAAAGACTCCAATCTGAAATTCCGTAGATCTCTTCCAAAGGAATAGAAACCAATGACAGTCTCATTGAGAAACTCACAAGATTATAAGGAGTTTACTCTGGAGAGACTGTATGGCATCCTGAAAACTTATGAGCTTGAAATAGAGCAAGATGAGAGGATGGATAGAGGAAAGAAGAAAGGAGGGTCCATTGCACTAGTTGCTGAGTTAGAGAAAGAGAAGGAGATGAAGATGGAAGCTGTTGAGTCAACTTCAAGGGTCTGTGAAAGCAAGGGCAAGGGGCTTGCAGTAGAAAATGAAGACTCTTTGAGCCAAGATGACATGGAAGACATTGATGAACATTTAGCATTTCTTTCCAGAAGATTTGCCAAGCTCAAGTTCTTAAAGAACTTTGGAGTAGCCAAGCCAAATAGACACATGGTGGATAAATCAAAATTCAAATGTTTCAAATGTGGCTTGGCAGGGCACTTTTCCAGTGAGTGTAGAAAGTCAGATTCCAGTAAGAAAAAGTTTGAGTCTGTGGATTATAAGCAAAAATACTTTAAGTTTCTCAAACAAAAGGAAAGGGTTTTCATTACACAAGAAAATGACTGGGCAGTAGATGGTCTGGATGAAGATGAAGATGTCAGCTATGTCAATCTAGCCCTAATGGCCAAGTCTGATGAAACAGAAACAAGTTCTTCAAGTAATCAGGTAATTACTACAAACCTTACACATTTATCTAAAGATGAGTGTAATGATGCTATAAATGACATGTCTACAGAGTTATATCATTTGCGTGTTACACTTAAGTCTCTCACTAAAGAAAATGCTAAAATCAAAGAAAACAATTTATTTTTGAGTGAGAGAATAATGTGCTAGAGTCTCAGTTCATTGATTTTGAAAAATTAAGAATTGAGTGTAAGATTGCCAAGGAGGAATTAACTGAGTCCTTGAAGAAAGAAGAAATTTTGAAGAAGCAGCTCGAGCGTGAACATGAGGTGATTAAGGCATGGAAAACATCTAGTGATGTCCATGCTCAAATCACCAAAGTTCAAGGAATTGAATCCTTCTGTGATGCATCCTGGAAAAAGAACAAGGAGAAACTAGAACCAAATTTGGTGGATGGAGTGCTAACAGATGTAGACTCGACGGATGATGAGGGTCATCTGTCGGATAACAAAAAGGGTTATTCATCGACTGATGAAAATCCTTATCTATCAGCTGTAAGCAAGTCTATCAGTAAAGCCAAACTTGTTAAGTTGAATGAAAAGTATGGATCTGTATCCAAGAACTTTGTTCCAGGAGAATCGAGTCAAGTTAAGAAAGGGAAAAAGGCTAATGTTGGTCACATGACTGTCAAACAGTTAAGTGACAGACTTGAAAAGATTGAGGTGAAAACAGAGGCTAAAAAGAAAAATAATAGAAATGGTAAAGTAGGGATTAACAAACACAATAACTACACACCTGATAAATATGCTCCTAGAAAAATCTGTGTCAAGTGTGGTAGTGTAAATCATTTGTCTGTTAATTGCAAATCTGCCATGCCTACTCCCATGTCTGTGCCACCTCACTTTCCCAACATGAATGCCATACCTCCCATGTCTATGAATGCTATGTCTACACAGAATATGAATGCACAGTTTGCTAATATGCCATTTGCACCTAATCCTTATTATGTTGCATTTAGTATGCCACAAATGCCATTTAGCATGCCTTACTGGAATAACATGTTCACTAATAGCATGCCATTCCCTGTTGATTATAATATGCATGATAATTCTGTTGCAATGAATGGTTTCAAAGGCCCAACTCAAATGACCAAGGATGAATCTGACATCCCCAAGTCAAATGAGATAAAGCCTAAGAAACAGAAAAAGAAAGCTGACAAGGCAGGACCCAAGGAAACTTGGGTACCAAAATCAACTTGATTTGATTTTGATGTGTGCAGGGAAACAAAAAGAATCTTTGGTACTTGGATAGTGGTTTTTCAAGACACATGACTGGTGATTCTACCCTGCTCACAGAGTTCAAGGAGAGAGCTGGCCCAAGTATTACTTTTGGAGATGACAGCAAGGGTTATACGGTGGGATATGGCTTGATTTCAAAGGACAATGTCATCATTGAGGAGGTTGCCTTAGTGGATGGTCTCAAACATAATATGTTGAGTATCAGCCAGCTTTGTGACAAAGGTAATTCAGTAACCTTCAACTCAGAAGCCTGTGTTGTGACTGATAAAAGAAGCAACAAAGTGGTTCTCACTGGTGTGAGAAGAGGAAATGTGTACCTAGATGATTTCAACTCAACTAAAGTAGAATCTGTAACTTGTCTTCTCAGTAAAGCAAGTCAGGATGAAAGTTGGCTATGGCACAAGAAGCTATCCCATTTAAACTTCAAGACCATGAATGAACTGGTAAAGAAAGAACTGGTAAGAGGCATTCCTCTAGTGGAGTTTTCAAAGGATGGACTGTGTGATGCCTGCCAAAAAGGGAAGCAGATCAAAGCATCATTCAGGAAGAAACTTGATTCAACAATTGAAGAGCCTTTGCAACTGCTTCACATGGATTTATTTGGACCAGTCAATGTATTGTCCATCTCAAGGAAAAGATTTTGCCTAGTAGTTGTAGATGATTTCTCAAAGTTCGCTTGGATATATTTCCTAAAATCTAAAGATGAGGCTAGTGAAATCATCATCAATCACATAAGGCAAGTCAACAATCATCCTGATTTCAAAGTTAGAAGAATCAGGAGTGACAATGGAACTGAGTTCAAGAATTCAGTCATGAGAGCATTCTGTGAAGAAAATGGGATTCTGCATGAGTTTTCAGCAGCAAGGACTCCACAACAGAATGGAGTAGTGGAAAGGAAGAACATGTCACTTATTGAAGCTGCAAGGACAATGCTTGAAGAATCTAAATGTTGAATTTTTAACGCAGTGGGGCATGACAAAAACACTTTTACACATACAAAATCCAAATAAAAGCATATAAATCGTGAATAAAAATTTGAGGGATCGAATCTAACCTTTTAAAATAATTCGGAGACAACGATCAGAGATCCATAGCAGTTGCTCCTCAAGTGTGAAGCACTCCACCGGTAACCACCAAGAAAACGATGTTAAGGAGGAGGAAGGAGGTGGAGAGAATTGGGTTTTCCAAACTTTTTGGGTTTTCCGGTTGGTTGTGGGTTAGAATAAAATAGGGTCTATAATATTGTATTTATAGGCAAAATTTTCAGCTGAAATTTTCCCATAAATAATATTATTATTATCCCATTTATTATTCTCATTAATAATTAAAACACCTTTTAATCATTAATCCTTTTTCTAAACACTTTAGAAATAATTCTCTCTCTTGATTTAATTTCCAAAAATTAAATCCTTTAATTAATAATATTAAGAACTTTTCTTAATTAATTTATAATCAATTAAATCTCATTTAATCAATTATTAAATTTGCCAATTAATTATTTATTTCATAAATAAATAATTATTAGCCATTATTAATTAATTCCTCCACCATTAAATCATTCTCTTTTTATGGTGTAACCCTGTAGGTTCAATATTAAGCCGGTAGTAGAAATAAATAATAATAAAACTATTTTATCATTATTTATATAAATTCTCTAATTTATTAAATATGATTAATTAATTAATCACATTTATTCTACATCGTGAGGGATACTTCTCAGCATATCGCGACTATCCGGATAATATGAATTCACTGCTTAGAATATCAAGAACCTATTCAGTGAATAGTTACCGTACAATAAACTCTATCTACCCTACAATGTCCCGATTAAATACAAGGCATGGATCTCGTGTCAAGCCTATCTAATTCAATCACTTGCTTACCATTTACTATGCGTAGTTCTATTCAAATTAGAAACTCCATTCTAATTTCATTCACTCTGGCCAGAGATTCCTGAACTAGCATAAGTGGATCAGCCTTAAACATTCGCTTCCTTCACTGGAAGGGGTAGATCCTTTATTGATCATACACTATCTTCGTGTACAAATTCCTATACCCAGAAGAGCCCTAATAATTGTCCCTGGAGACTAAGAACCAAACCAAAGCATAGTTCAGTGTACACAAGATGACTATGATGACCTCAAGTCTAAGGATACTTGTACAACTATCACTAGGTGAACAACTGCTGACACGTGAGTGAACTCCATCAGTTGTTCAGCTGTGCGAGTCATGTTCAGTGAACTTATTCTATAATAAGCACCTACATACTAGCTATAGTGTCACCACACAAATGTCTATGAGAACAGACATCCTTCATAATGAAGCAAGCATAGTATGTACCGATCTTTGCGGATTATTAATTACCAGTTAGTAATCCTATGACCAGGAACTATTTAAGTTTAGAGTTATCATCTTTTTAGGTCTCACTATTATGATCTCATCATAATCCATAAAAAGCTTTACTCTAAACTATGGTATATCTTATTTAAACACTTAAATAGATAAAGCCTGTAATAAAAACAAAACAAGTCTTTTATTAATATCAATGAAATCAAAACAGATTACATAAAGAGTTATTCCTAAATCCTAATTCATGATTGGACTTAGGACATATTCCTTTCAATCTCCCACTTGTACTAAAGACAATCACTCTGGTATCTAATACCCATCTAGTCTTTATGATGATCAAAGTGACTTTCAGAAAGTAGCTTTGTGAGTGGGTCTGCTATGTTGTTATGTGTGTCAACTCTAATTCAATACAATACAAGAAATGTTACCGAGCTCCCACTTACCCTTTTGTAGGCGCATGGTTCATCTTCATTTTTGATAAAATCAAACTCTTTGATTGTCTCATCAAAACGAATGTTCCATCTTTCGAGAAGCTTGCTTTAAACCACATATGGTTCGCAGTATCTTACACACTAGGTTTTCATTTCTCTTGGAAAGAAAACCATCTGGCTATTTTCCAGATCTCATAGTCGTAGGAAGCAGCAATCGCAAGCAAAATCCGAACTGATTATAACATGGCTATAGGTAAAAGGTTTCATCAAAGTCAATCCATTGCCTTTGTTTGAATCCTTTTGCGACAAGCCTGGCCTTAAAGGTCTCCACCTGGCCATCTGCTCTAATCATTCTTTCGTATACCGTATACATAGATTCCATTCCGGATTTCATGGCACTTTGCCATTTCTCTGAGTCAACACTACTCATAGCCTCATTATAGGTCATAGGGTCGTCATCATCAATGATCGACAACTCATTGTCATTCTCAATGACAAGGCCATAATACCTCTCAGGTTGGCGAGACACTCTCCCTGTTCTATGAATGGGCTGTTCCACAAAAGGTTGTTTAGTCAGAACAGGTGTTTCCACTTGATCCGTAGTAGTTTGTGCTTCTTGAACTTCATCAAGTTCAATTTTGCTCCCATTGTTTCCTTCAAGGATAAACTCCTTTTCCAAGAAGGTAGCATGTCTGGAGACAAACACCCGATGATCGGTGTAAAAGTAATACCCTAAAGTCTCTTTAGGATATCCCACAAAACTACATCTTACGGATCGATATTCCTGCTTATCTGGGTCAACTTTCTTGACATAAGCTGGACATCCCCAAATCTTAACGTGTTTAAGACTCGGTTTCCTTTCTTTCCATATCTCATACGAAGTTTGAGGAACAAATTTTGGAAGGCACCTTATTCAGTAAATATGCTGAGGTTTCCAATGCATAACCCTATAGGAATACTGGAAGATTTGCATAGCTCATCATGGACCGAACTATGTCTAACAAAGTTTGATTTCTCCTTTCAGATACTAATCTGGAGGAGTCCACTGGGAGACTATACCATTTACTTTGAGATGATCTAGAAACACTCCATTAAAGTATTCACCACCTCAATCTGATCGAAGAGTTATAATACTATGTTTGGTTGTTTCTCCACTTCATACTTATACTCTTTGAACTTTTCAAAGGCCTCAGACTTGTGTTTCATCAAACACATATCCGAATCTAGATCTATCATCTATGAAAGTAATGAAGTATGAAAATCCACCCATGGCATGCGTAGACATTGGTCCACATACATCTGTGTGTACCATTCCTAGCAAATTTGCAGCCCTCTCTCCATGTCTACTAAATGGAGACTGCAGTGCCACTATAAAGTGAGATTTTCATCATCCCTTTTCTTTTATTAGTTTGTTCAATCTGAAGTAAATTATGTCACATTTATACAGACCATTATTTAAAGTACTACATCCATAAAGAATATTATCTCTAAGAATAGAACATTCATTATTCTCAATAATAAATGAAAATCCAGCCAAGTCTAACATGGGAATAATATTCCTCACAATCGAGGGAACAAAATAACAATTATTTAAAACAATAGTCTTGCCCGTAGGCATATATAAATGAAATGATTCTACATCTTCAGCAGCAACTCTTGCTCCATTTCCATCAGTAGAATCACCTCCTCTTCCTCAAGAGTCCTACTTCTCCTTGGTCCCTGCAACAAATTGCAGATATGAGAACCACAGGCGGTATCTAATACCCAAGTAGAAATGACATATTCACTTCTATCATGAACATACCTGAATCAGAAGCGGTAGTCTCACTATCCTTCTTCTTCTTCAATTCTGCAAGGTAAACCTTGCAGTTCCTCTTCCAGTGCCCCACCTTGTTACAGTGAAAGCAAACAACTTTGCTCTTGGGGTCTTCAGCTTTTGGTGGAACCGGCTTTTCTTCACCTACTTTCTTCTTCTTGGAAGAGTTCCTCTTCCTTTTCTTAGGATTGGAACCTTCACCAATTAGAAGAACAGAACTCTTCTTAGGGGGAAAATTCGATTCCGCAGTCTTCAACATGTTGTGGAGTTCAGGCAGGCTGACATCCAAATTATTCATGTGAAAGTTCACAACAAACTGCGAGAACGAACTCGGAAGCGATTGCAAGACCAAGTCTTGGCTCATCTCCCCATCCATGGCAAAACCAAGTTGTCCAAGACGTTCAATCAAATTGATCATCTTAAGTACATGGTTATTCACAGATGATCCCTCAGACATCCTACAACCGAACAACTCCTTCGATATCTCATATCGAGCTGTCCTCCCTGCCACATCATACAACTCTTGTAGATGCATGAGGATAGTGTGAGCATCCATATGCTCATGTTGCTTCTGTAGCTCAATGTTCATGGAAGCTAGCATGATGCATTGAGCAACATTTGCATCATCTATCCACTTACGATACACAACATGTTCATCATTATGCGCATCGCTAGCAAGTTCAGTAGGCTTAGGTGAGTCAATCACGTATTTCAGCTTCTCAATCCTGAGAACAATATTCAAGTTTCGAAGCCAGTCAGCATAATTAGGACCAGTCAATTTGTGAGCATCTAGTATGCTCCTGAGTGATAGTGCAGAAGACATAATGTATATTGTAAATCTGTAAATGATGAACACATAACAACACTTAGCAAATATTCGATTTCATTTCAAAACACTATATAAATCGGGTCTTTATTCATAAGTGGCTCCCACTGGTTTATCTAATTTATTCAACCCCCTACGTGAAAAATTAAGCATTCATAATGCTAGTGGGAATAGGGATCCTACATTCCATTACACGACCCCGGCTGTAGCACGAACCGCCATGTAATGTTCAATAGGCAGACAACTCTTGTCAATTACATCTCATGTTATTCCCTAATCAAACTTTAGCCTCTTGAATAATTGAGTCTCGGCTGTAGCACGACAAACTCAATATTCTAAGTCAAGTCTAACCCAACATTCCGTACAGTTGAATCAGTCCCCAAAGGCCCACGGCTGTAGTACGTACCGACCTTTAGATTCTTAATCAATGTACACATCTCTATGTAACAGACAAGTTTTTCTTATTTCGAAATCAAAGCCCTCGGCTGTAGCACGAACCGACAATGATTCAAAAATAAGAACTACTTTTCTATCTTGTTGGAAGGCTATGACCGACACAAGCCCGTTGTGTCATTGGCCAATTACTACTTGATATTATTTAATTTTAGAGGGATTATATTACGTTACAATCATAATCATATTATAAAGAGATTCTTCCTTTTAAATTAAATATTTCAAATCAATAATCAATAATCAGATGATTCCTAGATCGGGTGGAGCATTGTCAAGAGGCGTCACTTAATAACCCTTTCTTACAGATAGAAATCTGTTGTTGACAGAATCATCCTTTCTCTCATATCAAAAATTCATATTCAATTACATGTTTCACAAACACAAGAATCTCATGATTGTATTCATAATATTGTTATTAAGGTTATGAAACTATTTCACCATACTAGGTTGTCTAACAAGCGCCTTATGTTCATTTAAGTTCACCTAAATCTATCATCACATGATAAACTAAGCATATATCACATATATCAACATGAATAAACATCAAGGTAGGCATGTTACATCATCTAGCACATTAGTCTAAGCATTATACATCTCTATGTATCACATGAAGCATTTAAAAGCAATTAAAAATAGTCAAAAATAGCTTTAAAACACTTCATGGAAATATAAACAGTTCAAAACTTTTATATAAACTAAAATTGATCTCTCCATTAGATCCGTCTCGGAAAAACGAATCCAACGGTATATTGCACGCCCAAAACGGAGTTACGAAACTCCCAGAAAATCAATTTTAATATCAACAGACAGGCTGTAACGCATTACAGGAACGCGTTACAAGCCCTGTAATGCATTCCGGTGATGCGTTACACCCCTTTTCAGCCATTAAAGGGTGTAACACATTCCGTGAATGCGCCACAGGTGTGTAACGCATTCTCGGAATGCGTTACACCCCTATTTTTTTTTCAGCAGCCGACAGCTTTTGTCTCGGACTCCGCGCCTGACAGCGCCTGACTTCTTTCTCTTTCTATCTGTGCAATCAGTAATAGTAGAAGACAAGCAGCACAGCAGATACAGATATATACATACATACAATACATATATATATAAGATTTATTTAATTATGAATTTTAATTACAAGAACTTCAAAAATTCATAAAAAAAATCTATACATCCTAAAATTATGAAAAAAATACCCAGACGATATACAACACTTGTAGAACCCAGATCAACATTCAAAATTATTCTGAGAAATGATTTCTCATCAGACAAAATTAATCCATGATATAACTTGTAAAAATCATAATTAATTCATACAAGCACATAAAATTCTGAAATATTTACCATAGATCTATATGCATACAACCTATGCTCTGATACCATTGTTGGATTTTTAACGCAGCGGGGCATGGCAAAAACACTTTTACATATACAAAATCCAAATAAAAGATCGTGAATAAAAATTTGAGGGATCGAATCTAACCTTTTAAAATAATTCGGAGACAACGATCAGAGATCCATAGCAGTTGCTCCTCAAGTGTGAAGCACTCCACCGGTATCCACCAAGAAAACGATGTTAAGGAGGAGGAAGGAGGTGGAGAGAATTGGGTTTTCCAAACTTTTTGGGTTTTCGGGTTGGTTGTGGGTTAGAATAAAATAGGGTCTATAATAGTGTATTTATAGGCAAAATTTTCAGCTGAAATTTTTCCATAAATAATATTATTATTATCCCATTTATTATTCTCATTAATAATTAAAACACCTTTTAATCATTAATCCTTTTTCTAAACACTTTAGAAATAATTCTCTCTCTTGATTTAATTTCCAAAAATTAAATCCTTTAATTAATAATATTAAGAACTTTTATTAATTAATTTATAATCAATTAAATCTCATCTAATCAATTATTAAATTTGCCAATTAATTATTTATTTCATAAATAAATAATTATTAGCCATTATTAATTAATTCCTCCACCATCAAATCATTCTCTTTTTATGGTGTAACCCTGTAGGTTCAATATTAAGCCGGTAGTAGAAATAAATAATAATAAAACTATTTTATCATTATTTATATAAATTCTCTAATTTATTAAATATGATTAATTAATTAATCACATTTATTCTACATCGTGAGGGATACTTCTCAGCATATCGCGACTATCCGGATAATATGAATTCACTGCTTAGAATATCAAGAACCTATTCAGTGAATAGTTATCGTACAATAAACTCCTTCTACCCTACAATGTCCCGATTAAATATAAGGCATGGATCTCGTGTCAAGCCTATCTAATTCAATCACTTGCTTACCATTTACTATGCGTAGTTCCATGCAAATTAGAAACTCCTTTCTAATTTCATTCACTCTGGCCAGAGATTCCTGAACTAGCATAAGTGGATCAGCCTTAAACATTCGCTTCCTTCACTGGAAGGGGTAGATCCTTTATTAATCATACACTATCTTCGTGTACAAATTCCTATACCAAGAAGAGCCCTAATAATTGTCCCTGGAGACTAAGAACCAAACCAAAGCATAGTTCAGTGTACACAAGATGACTATGATGACCTCAAGTCTAAGGATACTTGTACAACTATCACTAGGTGAACAACTGCTGACATGTGAGTGATCTCCATCAGTTGTTCAGCTGTGCGAGTCATGTTCAGTGAACTTATTCTATAATAAGCACCTACATACTAGCTATAGTGTCACCACACAAATGTCTATGAGAACAAACATCCTTCATAATAAAGCAAGCATAGTATGTACCGATCTTTGCGGATTATTAATTACCAGTTAGTAATCCTATGACCAGGAACTATTTAAGTTTAGAGTTATCATCTTTTTAGGTCTCACTATTATGATCTCATCATAATCCATAAAAAGCTTTACTCTAAACTATAGTATATCTTATTTAAACACTTAAATAGATAAAGCCCGTAATAAAAACAAAACAAGTCTTTTATTAATATCAATGAAATCAAAACAGATTACATAAAGAGTTATTCCTAAATCCTAATTCATGATTGGACTTAGGACATATTCCTTTCACTAAACTGCCAATATATTTCTGGGCTGAAGCTGTAAATAATGCATGCTACATTCAGAATATTTCCCTGGTTAATCAAGCAAGATGCATGACTCCCAATCAATTGTTCAAGAACAAGAAGCCAACTCTAAATTTTCTTCATGTCTTTTGCTACAAATGCTATATTCAGAGAAATCAAACTGATCAAAATGGGAAGTTTGATGCTAAAACAGATGAAGGAATTTTTGTTGGATATGTTGTTGGTAAAGCATATAGAGTCTACAATCTAAGAACCAACATTGTTGTGGAATCAATACATATTGTGTTTGATGATAAAAATATTGAAGGACTTCAAGATGGAGATTACCATGAGAGTCTCAAATTCGATAATGTGGAGATGGTTAGTGATGACAGTGATGATGATAGTGATCAAGAAACAATATCAAAGGATAATGCAGAAAAATCTACTACCAATGAAGCACAAAACTCAACATCTGTCGAGTTGCATAATGCTTCATCCGTCGGGAGGCAATCTGCGTTATCCGTCGGGAGACATCCAGCTTCATCCGTCGGTACTCAAAATTCACCATCCGTCGGGTTATTAAAAGGAGCAGGAAGTCAGGATAGATCACCTATAGAAAGTTCCCCTTTCTCAAATCAAAGATCCACAAACTCAGAGGGAGTTTCTAACAATCAAAACTCAATCACATATCAAGACAACAATGAGGCCTCTTCATCTAGAGCTAATCTACCTCAACAAAGAAAATGGACAAAAGATCACCCCTTTGAGCTCATAATTGGTGATGTTTCTTCTAGAGTTCAAATCAGGAGAGCAACTCAAGAAGAATGTCTATACATCAGCTTTCTTTCCAAGGAAGAACCAAAGAAGGTAGAAGAAGCTTTGTTGGATCCTGATTGGATTTTAGCTATGTAGGAGGAACTAAACCAATTTGAAAGGAATAATGTATGGAAGCTGGGGCCCAAGCCTAAATGAAAGAATCCAATAGACACCAAATGGGTATTCAGAAACAAGATGGATGAAAATGGCATAGTAGTCAGTAACAAAGCTAGATTGGTTGCTAAGGGCTATTGTCAATAAGAAGGAATAAATTTTGATGAAACATTTGCTCCTGTTGCAAGACTTGAAGCCATCAGAATCTTCTTAGCCTATGCAGTCCATGCCAATTTCAAGGTCTATCAAATGGATGTCAAAAGTGCCTTTCTGAATTGAGATTTGGAGGAGGAAGTCTATGTCAGTCAACCTCCTGGTTTTGAAGATCCAAATTTTCCAGATCATGTCTATTATCTTTTGAAAGCACTTTATGGATTGAAGCAAGCACCTAGAGCCTGGTATGACACTTTATCAAAGTTCCTTTTGGAAAATCATTTCACAAGAGGTACTGTAGATAAAACTTTATTCTTTAGAACTGTTAATGGCTCTAGTATACTTGTTCAAATTTATGTAGATGATATTATTTTTGGCTCTACGGATGAGAAACTTTGCAAAAAGTTTGCCAAATTGATGCAAAGTAAGTATGAAATGAGTATGATGGGAGAACTAACTTACTTTCTTGGTTTGCAAGTTAAGCAAGTTAGTGATGGAATATTTATTAGTCAAACTAAATATATTTTTGATCTTTTAAAGAAGTTTGATCTAATGGATTGCACATCTGCAAAAACTCCTATGGCTACTGCAACTAAGCTTGAATTAAACACTACTGAAAAGTCTGTGGATATTTCAAGTTATAGGGGCATGGTTGGCTCACTCATGTACTTAACAGCTAGTAGGCCAGATATAATGTTTGCTACATGTTTATGTGCTAGATTTCAGGCTGATCCTAGAGAATATTACTTAATAGCTATTAAGAGAATTTTCAGATATCTCAAGGGAACACCAAAACTTGGCATTTGGTACCCTAGAGATTCAGATGCAGATTATGAAGGTTGTAGAACTGATAGAAAAAGTACAACAGGAACCTGTCAATTTCTAGGAAACAAGCTTGTGTCCTGGTTCAATAAAAGCAAAATTCAGTTTCTACTTCTACAGCTGAAGCTGAATATATTGCTGCTGGCAGTTGCTGTGCACCGATTTTATGGATGAAAAATCAATTGCTAGACTATGGTTTGCAGGTTGAGAGGACTCCTATTTTATGTGATAACACAAGTGCAATTGCCATCACTGAAAATCCAGTACAACATTCAAGGACAAATCACATAGATATCAAGTACCACTTTAAGGAACCACAGAAGCAAGTCATACTGGAAATAAAAGAGGATGAATTATACACCCTTGATGAACTAGATGAAATGGATCAGTCAATGGCTTACCTTGCAAGAAAACTCTCTAACATAAGAGTTAAGAAGCCAAAGTTTTTCAAGAACAAGGGTCAGACATCCAACAACAACAATAATTGGAAAGGAAAAAAATAGTTTAACTCACCTAGAAAAGGTGGCTATAGAATGGGATCTGTTGACAGGTCTGAAATTAGATTTTACAATTATGATGAGTTGGGTCACTTTGCTACTGAGTGTAGGAAGCCAAAAAAGGTGAAAAAGGACAAGGCTTATCTGAAATTGGAAGCAAAGTATGAAGCTCTCTTGACAAAGAAATAGGGAAAGGCTTATATTGCAGAAGGCAAGAGTTGGGATGAAACGGATAAAGAGGATGACAATGAAGAATTTGGAAATTATGCTCTCATGGATTTAAAGAAAGGGGAATCATTTGCATCCAAATCATAGGTACCAACTCTAACCACAATTGATTTATATTCAAGTCAACATAAATAAACTATTGAAAAGATGAGTGTAGAGATGTTTCATATCCACACAAGCATGATGACAGCTACTAAGGAAGTGAGTAGGCTGTCAAAAATTAATGAGAAGCTTGAGATAGAAAAACAGGAATTAGAGCTGCAACTTTTTGGTCTTGAGACAGTCTAGGAAGAAAATGAATATATTAAGAACAAGCTTAATTGTGCTAGTAAATTGAAGGCAGTGTTGAGAGAAATATTGGAGAAGAATGATTTGAAGCTCAAATCTTACAAAAATGCATCTCACTTGGTTGGACAATATCATGAGAAAAATAAACCATGTGCTAACATAGCAATTGGTTTAGACTACGAGACATTGAATTCTCACAAGAAAGGTGAAGCTGACAAGGGAAAAGAAGCAGTGAATCATGATGTCCTGTGATGCTAAATAAAGTTAATGCAGCTCTGTTCAAAGCTTGTGTAGTTGATTTCAGTGAAATTGAGTTGGTTGTCAAGAAAGAAATTGCAGATGAAGATAGTGAGAAGAAAAATGCAAAAACCACTCTTACTGCTGAAAATGAAATGAAGCCTATAGTAAATCAAATTGCAAAGACATCAACCAAGGAAATTAAAACTGAGAATGCTGGGAAAAAGAAAAAGAACAGATTTGGAAAAATAGGTGTAAACAAGAGCAAAAACTATGCCTATGTTCAAGATGCTCCAAGAAATCAATGTAAAAAATGTGGCTCAACAAATCATTTAACTAACCTTTGTAGAAAGACTGTTAGTGAGCCAAAAGTGGGAGCATGCAAATACAATCAGGCATTGGCAGAAGATCCCTATTCATTTTGTGACAAGTTTGATTGCATCACTTGCAATATGAAGGTTATGATAAGCTGTCATAAATTGAGAAAAGATTCAAGAAAGTAAATCTTGGATCTACAGTTAAAAAGGATAATGATTATCATACAATGAATGATGTTCTTTTTGAAAGCTCAAACTCTACTTCTGCAACTTCTGTGAAAAAGAAGAAAGTATCCAACACTGTTTGGGTAGCTAGACACTGTTAATTCTCATTGTGTGCAGGGAAAGAAGAATAAAGTCATGTGGATCATTGAAAATAAATGTTTCAAGCATATGACAGGTGATAAAACCCTGCTATCACAATTTGAGGAGATGGCTGGCCCATTGGTGTCTTTTGGAGACAACAACAAAGGATTCACAATGGGATATGGCAAGTTAATTTTTGGAAATATTGTCATTAAAGATGTAGCACTAGTTGCTTGTCTTGAAGTAAATCTTTTAAGTGTCAGCTAATTTACAAACAAAGGGTTCAAGGTGATATTTGACAAAGAAGACTACTCAATCACTAGAAAAAAACTGGTGAAGTTGCTCTGAAAGGAGCAAGGAAAGAAAGCATGTTTGTTGCAGACCTAAATTCAGCAAACAGGGATGGAATATGTTGCTTCTATACGAAGGCATCCATTGAGCAAAGAAAATTATGGCACAAGAAACTCTCTCACCTGAATTAAAAAGCAATTAATTCCTTAGTGAAAAAGGAATTAGTGAGAGACATGCCAAGTCTGGAATTTGCTCAGGATGAAGTTTGTGAGGCTTTTCAGAAAGGAAAAATGAAGAGGTCCAGTCGCAGGAGCAAGACTGTAAATTTAATAAGTGCACCATTGCAGCTTATTCACATGGATATGTTTGGACCAGTTAATGTCTTGTCTTCTATAATGAAATATGCACTGGTGATGATGGATGACTACTGAAGATATACATGGGTGGAATTTATGCATTCAAAAGATGAAACTTCGCACATCATTATTGAACACATAAAGAAAGTTGAGAATCAGGCTGAGGATCAAAATTATGTTAGAAGATTGAGAAGTGATAATGGCACAGAATTCAAGAATGCAGCATTATTTGAATTCTGCAAAGACAAAGGTATTATTCAAGAGTTCTCAGCTGCAAGAACACCCCAACAAAATGGTTTGGTTGAAAGAAAAAATAGAACTCTAATTGAAGCTGCAAGAACAATGCTGCAAGATGCCAATTTGCCAACAAGTTTTTGGGAAGAAGCTGTCAATACCGCATGCTAAACTCAAAATAGATATTTAATCAACAAAAACCATGGCAAATCACCTTACTCAATTTTTTCAAAAAGAAAGCCTACTGTGAAGCATCTGTATGTGTTTGGAAGCAAATGCTTTGTGCTCAAAGACAACTCTGAATATGTTGGAAAATTTGACTCTAAAGTTTTTGAAGCTTTTTTTCCGGGATATTCATTGGAAAGAACTTCCTACAGAGTTTATATGCTTAAGCAAAAGAAAAAATATGGAAAGCACATATGTGACATTTGATGATGACAAGTATCCAGGCTTGGAATGCCATGATGAAAATGAAGCTGAAGCCCCAAAATTTGAAAATCTGAACATTCATAATTATTCTGTAGATGATGCTGAGATTAACACAGACAACAGAATGAAGGAAGAAACAAATGAACCAGTGAACTGTGGAGATGAAGATTCATCTCAGAATAGAAGCTCACATGAATTTGATGGCACAAACTCAGAGAAAGAAAGAGATGATAGTTCTGCAAGTCATGCCACCAATAAAAATTATGCAAGCAATTCTAGGCAACAAGATCACTTAAGAAATTGAGATATGAGTCACGCAAGAGATGCTATAATTGGTAATCCAAATATTGGAGTGAGGACTAGGAGTGCAACTGTAAATGAATGCTTGTATGCATATTTTCTTTCATAAATTGAGCCTAAGAAAACCGAGGAAACTCTATTTGATACTGACTAGATAACTTCCATGCGGTAAGAGCTAAATCAATTTGAGAGAAATAAAGTTTAAGAATTAGTTCCTGCACCAAAGAACATAAGCATTATTAGAACAAAGTGGGTGTACATGAACAAAATGGATGAAAATGGAATTGTAATAAGAAACAAAGCAAGACTGGTTTCCAAAGGCTACTCACAAGAAGAAGGAATTGATTATGATAAAAATTTTACTCCAGTTGCAAGACTTGAGGCAATAAGAATTTTTCTTGCATTTGCTGCACATTCAAATTTCAAGGTGTATTAAATGGATGTGAAAGTGCATTCCTTAATGGTGAATTAAAAGAAGAAGTCTATGTGCAACATCCACCTGGATTTGAAGATCCATAATTTCCAGACTTTGTTTACAAACTGTTAAAGGCCCTTTATGGATTGAAGCAAGCACCTAGAGCATGGTATTACACACTGTCAGAATTTCTACTCAAACATGGATTCACAAGAGGAACAATTGATAAGACTCTATTCTATAAGAAGCATGGTGATCATATTATCCTAGTTCAAATTTATGTGGATGATATCATTTTTTGCTCTACAAATGAAAATCTATGTCAAAGATTTTTAAGACTTATGCAGAGTGAGTATGAGATGATCATGATGGGAGAATTAAATTACTTCCTTGGCCTTCAAGTTAACCAAATAAGTGATGGAATTTTTATCAGTCAAACCAAGTATGTCAAAGATTTATTGAAGAAATTTGAAATGGTTGACTGCTCACCTGCATCAACACCTATGTCTACAGCTAGTAGATCAGACATCATGTTTGTAACATGTATGTGTGCTAGATTTTAAGCAAATCCTAAAGAATCACATTTGATGGCTGTCAAAAGGATATTCAGATATTTGAAGGGGACACCAAACTTAGGGTTGTGGTATCCTAAGAGAACTGGTTTTGAAGCTGTTGGATACACAGGTGCAGAATTTGTTGGATGTAGGGTAGACATAAAAAGTACAAATGAAGGCTTTCAATTTCTTGGTCAAAGACTTGTATCCTGGTACAATAAGAAACAACAAAATATGTCAACTTCCACAGCTGAGGCTGAATATATAGCTGCTGGAAGTTGTTGTACTGAAGTGCTTTGGATTAGAATTCAGTTAATGGACTATGGCCTAGTGTTACAAAAAATTCCAATTATGTGTGACAATACTAGTGCCATATCTATTGTAGCTAATCATGTTAATCATTCTAGAACTAAGCACATTGATGTAATGTACCATTTCATTAGAGAACATGTTGTAAATGGTACCATTGAGCTTATTTTTATTCCAACAGAAAAATAATTAACTAACATTTTTACTAAACCTTTGGATGAAGCAACCTTCAATAGACTTGTAGGTAAAATTGGTATGCTTAATTCTTCATCCTAAAGCCAAGAACTCAGCTAATGTGTTGCAACAGATTAATTTATGATAAAAAAATATTAATTTAATTGGAAATCAACTGGAATATGATTTACAAATATTTCAGAACTCATTTAATTGGAAATTAACTGGAATATGATTTATAAATATTTCAGAACTCTTTGTATATATATCTTTTAATATTTAAAATTCAACTTGGAATTTTTCAAATTCTGAGAAAAACTGTCAAACTGTTAATATAAGATAAAATTGAAAAAATCAAAAGTATGTAGATAACTGAGTTCTCGATAAGACTAAATGACTTCTCGACAAGTCACTTTGAGCCTTCTCGACAGGATTCTCAAAAAGTCTTTTTCATGACTTCTCGATAGACTTCTCGACAAGCCTCTTTGTGACTTCTCTATAAGTCTAAATGACTTCTCGATAAGTTCTTTTGAGACTTCTCGACAAAGTCCTCGATAAGTCTTTTTCATGACTTCTCGATAGACTTCTGGACAAGCCTCTCTATGACTTCTCGATAAGTATCGTAGAGATCTCAACATATGTATCTATGGAGTTCTCTTCAAGTATAAATTTTAGACTTATCAATAACTCAAAACTCAGATAATTTAATTCAATAAATTATTTTAGTAAAATACTTTTGACACAAAATCAATTCTAACATTATGTTTATTTATTCAATATAAATTGGAATAATTCAGGCCAATTAGGACAAACTGGGTATTTATTCTACATCTCGATATGTCACTGTCTAGTTCTCGATAAGGGTCAGAATAATGACATCTTGACATAAGTTTTCAAATCACGTGACTTCTCGATAAGAAAATATCAACCATTTATTTCTACTTCTCGACACATCACATCTCTAGCCTATAAATACCCACACATCTCGACCTAACCCCTCTTTACACTTTCGAGATCTCAATTGACCTAATTTTTGTAAATCTTTAGTATTCTCTCTCTTTTCAAACACTTTTTTTCTAAAATTTCTTAACAATCTCAAACACTAGCAATAGATGCCAACAACGTTAGAGCTATTATCCCAAATGATGGTACCAACTACTTGGCATTTACAGATGCAAATCAAGTTCCTAACAGCTTCAAATGCTTTATCAAGTTTTTATCTGAATCTTATCTTGCAAGAGCTCTAACTGCTAACCCTGTTCTCTACCTGGATATACTCAATGAGTTCTGGAACTCAGCTGTGGTGAACATTGTTGTGCATGAGAACCAGACAGTTTCTTTGGTTATCGATTATTCAATTCAGGGAAGACAAGTGGAGTTTGATGCGAATGATGTCAACAAAGCTTTGGGCATCCCTATAGATGGCATGGTGGAGGTACCAACAACGCAAGAACTGGTTGAGTATATGGATTTCATAAACTACAGTGAGAAGATCAATCTTGCCAGCCTAAACAAGAAGCATCTAAGGAGGGAATGGTCCTTTCTTTTTGATTCCATTGTGAGAGCCTTCACATGCAGAAAGACTGGGTATGATAATATATCCAGTGTTGTATAGAAACTGGTATTCTCCATGGCCTACAACAAGCCCATCAATGTAGGCCTATTCATCCTAGAAGAACTCAACACCAGGCTCATAATGCCATTAGTAAGTAGAGGTAAAGAAATTTCCTTCCCTAGATTCATAATGTCTACTTTAAACTATAAAGTTACGGACATGCATTTGATAGATGGAATTGATAAAAGACAAATATGCAATTATAAACAGGTGTCTAAAATCTTATTTGGGTCACTCGTTACAAAGAATCAGGTTAAGGTAGCGCTAAATGTCACTAACTTTATGTTGGAGAGATTTAGAAGCTACCCTTATCCTATGCGTGACATGAGGTCTAGTGCTATTTCTAGTTCAGTCATGGCTCCTGCACTTGTAGTAGCACAAACACAGGATAACCAACATGAGCCTTCCCAAACTGAGACCCTTTCTCCAAAACCACTAGAATCTAGGGAACCAACTACTTCAGCCTCCCAACAGGTTGGAATCAGTAAAATAAAAAGAAAACAAACACCAATGGTTACTATATCTGAGAGTGGTGAGGACCAAACAATCACAGAGTCAAACCTAGTCAGAAAGCCAAAGAAGTCTAGGAAGGTTGAGTTGACCACTCAAATGGCCATATCTGCATTTTCTCAAAAAGATGCAGTTGTAACAAAGGGGCATGAAAGACTCTAGGGGCACCTTCTCAACAAAGTGTCACTATTGAACAAAGCAGTCTCTCCACTGCATCCTGTAAAGAGTCTGCACCACCTCTTGAGCACTCTCAAGAGGTTGAAAGAAACAATTTGGCTGGAACACACACCGAGAGCACATCTCTTGAAACTTCCTCATCCATTTAGGGGGAATTACCAAAATTCAACTCTAAAATTTCCAATCTTATTTATCAAATTTCTTCTTCTTTTAATGAAAGGCTTGAATCTACTTCTCAAGCCTTGCCAAAATCTAGTGACATAGTTCAAGAAACCGTGATCACCACTCAGACACAATATTTAGATGGTGAGAGGCTACATGCTGAGGCAGACCTTGATGACAACATCACAAACACATAGGGTTCATCAGTTTTTACTGAAGACCCTATGCATGTTACTCTAGCACCTTCATGTGCACCACAGTTTTTACTGAATGATAGGTTTGAGGGTAGTATCCTTGAGGAAGGACTACTTAAATCCTCTCCAATTCTATTGGAGGTTTCTCAAGTAGGAACAACTTCTCTCACAACCATGGCTGAGATTGCTTTGTTAATTGAAGCTTGGAGTCCAATTGCCAATAATATAGTCATTGAGGAGGCAAGAATAACACATTCAAATGGAGGTTCCCACTAGTGGTGAATAACACACTATCACAACCACAGCTCAAGCTATGAGTTCAATTGTGACTCATGTCATAGGTACAGTTACTACCCCCATCCTAAATACCTCAAGCACAACAGACCAACCTTCTAATTCAAACACTCCTCATCAACCATCACATCTAATATCTCAATGGCTGCAAGATGCTAAAGCCCAACCTACAATAATCAATAATCTTTTGGGTGAGCACCTCGCAGGCCTAGCCAATATCACTCAATAACTCATCACTATAGTTATATCCAACCAAGACTATCAAGCTATTCTACTTTCTTATAAGAAAGATGTTGAAGAACTACAGGAAAAGATTGCAGATGAAGCAGATGGTAATGTGGATGTGTAGCTTTCTAAGGACTTCACAACAACAATGGAGGAGGCCTTAACAAAGTTCAGAGAAGAATATGTGATAATTTTAGGAAGCAATGCTAAGGTCCTCACTCCCCAAGAAGTCTATGATGCTGTGATAGAGGTGTACAAAACATAATTGAAGGCATTTCATCATATTGGAAGAGCCATAGAACACGCCCTGGACAAGCATCAACTTGTGGTAAAGAAACTAATCAATGACATAATTGATGAACTGATGCCCACACTTACAGAGATCAAATCCAAGTTCAACAAGTTTTCTGACAAACTTCAAGCTCTCTCTCTCCCACCAGTGAAATAAAGTGTATCTAAGTTAAGAGAGTCTTTCATAGCCTTGCATAAGGTGATCCAGAAGCAAATCACTCAGAATAATGACTCAAAGGTCAAGCTGGATCAATTATACAAGGCTAAGTTTGAACCTTCAGCTTTGGTTATAGAGAAGATCAAGAATGATGTGCAAAATTCTTTTGATAATTTGGCTGCAACCAGTTCACAACCTATGTCTATATCCATAAACCTTCAAATCCAAAACTTACAAGCACATGTCTCTACTCTCCAATCCTCAAATGACTCTCTTTTAGCTCAAGTCTCTCAATTGACCTCATTGGTGCAAAGTTAGCAACAAGATATAAAGTCCCTAGTAGACTCCCACAAACATCTACAGATGCAGAATTCAGTATCTTTAGGGGCTATTATGGGAGCTTTAAACATAACTTTTCCAAAATCACCATAAATAGTAAGGACTACACTTCATCCACCTTCTATCTCCATGTATGCTACCAAGACTAAGGGGGAGATGGAGTCACTACAACTAAAATATCAAGCCAAAAATCATCAAGCCAATCCACTACTCAAATTCAGAAAAAAGATGATGTTAAAATAGACAGACTTCTGAAAGCAGCTAAAGAACCTTATCTTGACAAGGAATTTGATGAACACCTTAAAGCTCTCAGAATCTCTTTCAACAACAATCATTTCGCCTACAAAAATTCTTTGGACATGAATATCAATTTTCTAAGGGTGGTGATGGTGATCAATGGTAAGAGGATTATTTCAAACATCAATGAATCAGGAGTGGACAGGTGTATGCATGTGTCTCTTTCTTATCTCCAATCTAGAAGAGCATCTGAGATGGACATCTTAATCAACAAAGTCAACATGGTGATTTCAGAGGAAACTCTCCTGCTCAATGAACTTAAGAAAGGTCAAGTAGCTGCATTTCCAGAACCTTACCTTTAGCTTAGCAAGAGAGTGGCCTACATCTGTCCATCTACTAAAAATGCAATATTTCATGATCCCTAAGAACTGTGTGATGGGAAATTTGAGGCTCATCATGACTTTGGAAAATGATTTGAAGCACAAGAAGATCAAGAGCATTGAAGATGAAGAGATGGTCAAGATTTTGAGCAGATATTTTAGAAATGCTGACGCTATGTTGCCAAGATCACAAATAAATACAAAGGATGACTTGGATGACGATGAGCAGAAGAAAGATGAGTAAAAATCTTCGGGCTCAAATCCAAGTCAGTCTAGAAAAGCAACTGGCAGCAAGGGTGATGATAAGACAAAGGAGAAGGAAGAAAAGAAAATTAAAGATGATGGAAGGAAAAAAAGAGGTGAAGAAGGGGTAACAAAATAACAAAATGTCCAAGAAATTCAAATATCACAAACTCACCAAACTCAAATCCCTAAACTAAGACAAACAGACAGTCAATCAACCCAACCTCAAAAATCCAAGTACCTATTCAAGCTATTTGCAAAACTCCATACTCAAGATACCTATTGATAGGTCACACAACACTATAGAAGGGGGTTGAATATAGTGTTTATACAATCAAATCAATTTAGAACACAAGTATGTAATAGTAATCAAGTTTATTCAATATAATAAGCTCTGTTACAAAGTAGGTTAAACTACTCTCTCAGTGATGAACAATATCACTAAGAGCTGCTAGGTTACAATGAATAATGTTCTCGTTTGATAACACTTATAGTGTAAACCCTAAGCTGTGTTTATATAGTACACAGTTACAACATATCTTCTAATTGATATGGAATATAATTCTGTCTCCTAAAATATATCAATCAAATATTATTTTCTACAAGTCTTCTAGCTATCCAACTCTTCACGAATATCTTCTTTTATTTTAGTCCAGATCCTCTTTAGTAAATCAGCTGCATTCCTTATCTGAAGTACCCGCACTTAAGTCCTGATATAAATCCTGATGGCCTTAAGTTCTGATATAAGTTCTGACTTCAGTAAGTTCTGATTTCCAATAAGTCCTGATATTAAGTTTTGAAACTAAATAAATCAGATTAGACATGACATCACAAATACATCTAACAATCTCCCCAACTTGTAAATTATGAAAAATATACAAGTTAATAGATTTGATGATGGAAAAAACATTTAAGTACAAATGCAATGAGAATTTATTTAGACAACTAACTACAACTTACAGTCCTTGCAGTATTTACCAATCTTACTGAATCAATCTGAATCCAAAGTGATTCTTGACAAAGTTTGATATCAGCTTCTCTTCTGCATTTCTCAGGACTTGAGCTAATGTAGCCTTGACTTGCTTCATTTCTTCATCTTGACTTCCAATCTGGTAGATTACACTCCTAAGTGCTGAGATGTAGTTTCTTTCTAATCCATCACCAAGTCTGATTACTCTTGGATGAGATGAGTCTTCATTATAGCACAGGCATTTCTCTTTCAGAATAACCTCAAGTTTAGCATAATTCTTCTTCATTGGAATTTCACTTCCATCATCTTCAACTATCTTTGGAATAAATTCTGTAACCCTTGATCCAGAGATTCTGGCTTTATCCGTTATGGTCTTCATTATGAAATTTGACCATCTTCTAGTAATCTCAGACTTTATCTCCAAAAGATAATGAAAGAATTGAAGTTCTTTCAGAGATTTGTTTAGCACATCTGATTCTGACATTCTGTATGTTCTTCCATCTTCAAGAAACAGAATCAGCTTTTCCTTGACATTACTCTTATCATGAGCATCCGGTACCACTTAAACAGATATAACCTTGTCAAGGTGTTTCTGTGTAACTTCCTCAAGTGGTTTATCAATTAATAAAAATGGATCTCTGGTAATTACTTCAACTCTTGTTTTGATCTTGGCTTCTTCAAAACCTAATCCAGCTCTGTCTTTTGCTTCTCTGGCTTTCAATCCAACAATCATGAAATTAGATAACAGTTGACTTTTCTTAGGATCTGATGGATTAACATTTTTCCATAAGAGTTTCCTCTTATCAGTAACTGTCATCTTGTTCAAATCAACTTGAGCTCTGTCAGAGGTTGATGTCTTGATGACTTGATCAAGATTTGTTATTTCATTTATACCTTGTTGTTCTGAAATGTCTTCACTCTGAACAACTTGTGCTATGTCAGAGATTATCTTAGATTCTTCTGTCACCTTTCTTCTTTTCAGAGTTTCAACGGTTTCAGCTTCAGCAGCTGCATCATCAAAAACCTGAACCATTTTGCACACAGGTATCATCAAGATTTGAGTAATCTTCATCTCCTGTTTCTTTGTTAGTTCATCAATCTTTCCTTTCCCTTTTGCCTTGGGATCAATTTCAACTTGTGATCTTGTCTTGAGCTTTGAAGCCTCTGAAGTTGATCTTTCCTTGATCACAATGCCTTTTACCTTAGGCCTTGGAGGTTTCTTTGCATTAGAAGTTTTAGACTTAAGATTTATCTTCTCAGCTGCAAATCTAGCTTCTTCCTCCTTTAGAGTCTCTAAATCCATTCCAGGATTATGCTTGAGAAATAATCTTCTAGCAATCTCTTCATCAAGTGTCTGAATCTTGGGATCCTTATAATATACAGTAGTCTCCCTTCCCTTAAGCTTCAGAGTTTGTAAAAACTTATGAGAGTCTTGACTTCCTCCTTAAATGAGAATATCAGAACTTGATATCAGACTTTGATCATCAGAACTTGCTTTCAGAACTTGAGCATTCACAGCTTCAGAACTTGTAGTCTTCTGTGTAGAAGATTTGTTAAAATCAGAAATTAGTTTCTTTGAAGAAACTTTGCTGCTTTGAACTTGACCTTGACCGTTTCCCTTGCTAGGGTTTCCCTGGTCATCTTCTTTATCATCCTTCTTTTTCAGTGTTTGAATAGTAGAGCATTTGGACTTAACTACCTTCTCCCCCTTTTTGGCATCATCTGATAGGAGTAGTGAAAGAAAGAGTTCCATTGAAGATTGGATTTCATTGAGTTGTGCTTGTTGAGAGGCTTGATTCTGCAGGACCTCATTCAGTTGGGCCTGTTGCTTTTCTTGAACTTTCTCATAGCCTCTACTTTTTCATGAATAGGTCTAATAAACCTGTTCTTGTCTAGCTTGAGCATCAGGTCCAGCTTATCAGCATTTTCCTGTAAATTATCAATATTGGCATGAGTAATGGAGTGTTGACCTTGAAGACTTTTAGTACTGAGAGCAGTGACTTTAAGTTGAGCTTTGAAATCAGAATTTGTCAACAACTCATCAGCTTTTGCAATATGATCCGACAGAACTTTTGAGCTGGGAATGAGATCAGATTCATTCCACTTCTTGGTCCATTCAACTCCTCTGTGAGTTTCTTCCCATGGAACATGAGCATCTTCTTCAACAAAATTTTTAAGCAGTGCCTCCTTTCCAAGAATTGGATCATTTACTGGAGCACTGTGTCCAGAACTTGAGAGAATCTCATCATCTTCTGACAGTACTAAAGTGTGTGTCACTGAAGGTGATTCTGGTACAACTTCATTTGTTTCCACATCCAGAATTGGAGTAGTTGGTATTTCAGCATTTAATGGAGAAATAGGTGGAGTTGTCACTTGTCCTTGTGGTGCTTCCAGAAACAAGACAGATGGAATGTTTAGCCTATAAATGTCAATTTCAGGACTTAATCCCGAATCTTCAACTGTAACAGTTTCTTTGATTGGAGAGACAGGAGGTGTGATAACTATATCTTGAACAGTGTCTTCATCTTGAGGTGGAGGTGGAAAAGCTTCAATCACTATTGGTTCTGATGAGATCAGAGCTTCCTGATCCCCTTCCTCAGCTTCTTCATATTGAGCTTGTGTAATTTTCACACCTGCTCTCTTCTTCTTTGATCTTCTGGATAGTGGAGGAGTTCCTTGAGCAGCATCATAACTTGAAGTTCTTTTCTTTTTTAAAATACCAGAAGCCTCAGCTTTATTCTCCTTCTGAGAAGTTACCTCTTCAGCTGCTACCTCCTTCTAAAAAAATTCTTTTTCAGCTTCTAGTGTCACAGGTTCTGATGCAGGAACCTAGACCTATTCATCTTCATCTGATTCATCTATAAGAATCATCCTTCTCTTTCTTCTTGATGGAGATTGAGGAACAGATTTTGCTCTTGAAGATATGGGTCTGGATGTTGTAGCAGATTTTACAACTCGCACCTTTTGGGAAGTATCAGAGGTTGGTTTGGTAGTAGGTGCTGATGGTTGTGGTTGAGAAGATTGTGCTGGTTGGAAATAGGTTCTGATAGTAGGCTGTGATGGTTTTGGTTGAGAGGATTGAGTATTGGTTGGTTGTGTAGGTGGTGGTTGTGCTAGTGCTACATCAGGAAATTTGGGTGTGTATGTGTTGGGGTCAGAGCTTACTAAGAACTGTTT
Organism: Apium graveolens; assembly: GCF_009905375.1. NCBI lineage: Eukaryota > Viridiplantae > Streptophyta > Magnoliopsida > Apiales > Apiaceae > Apium > Apium graveolens. The sequence goes on along the minus strand of NC_133654.1, from coordinate 154,208,865 downwards.
TACAGAGTCAGGAATTTCAAGGGGTCTTAGTATCTCTTTCTTATTATCAGTAGATAACAAGTCTGTGAAGGCCCTTTTAGCAAGTTTAAAAGGTTGAATTATCTCACTAAAGTTTTGGGCTTATCAGGACAACAAAAACTGTAAATGAGTTGACAGAATCTGGAAAAGTAAACAGTATTTGGGTCTTCATTCATCCTATCCCCAATAAAACCCAAAATAGCAGTAGCATAATCAAAGTGAGTTTGATTTAGAAGTGCATACCCTATTTACTGACTCAGAATGGGAATGGCATCAAAGTTGGAGCATTTGTTGGCAAAAGCTCTGGTGATGCAGTCAAAGAAGTAGCTCCACTCCCTTCTAATGTATGGCCTCTTCAGCTGTCCCAGCTTGGACAAACTTTTCTCATAGTCAAGATTGGCCATCATACCCTGTAGAAGTGGTTCTTCAATCTGAGCATTGAAAGTGCAATTTTCTGGCAAGTGTAGAGCTTGTCGAACAATTGACAGGTTAACTAGATGCTCGTCTTCCCCTGTTGTGAAGATAATGCTTGGGGACCCATTTTCACCACCATCATCATATACCCCAGTCCTCCAAAACTCCAGTATCTGTGTTCCTGAGAGTAATTGTGGTTGGGTCAAAGCATACCTAATCTCACTATTAGCCATAAAATCTTGAATAAAATGAAGATCTGATAAAGAATCATCCTTGCTGAGAATAGCCATGTAGTTATTGGGGACGAACTTGGCTCCATTAAAGATGATGTCCTTGGGTGCCATTTCTGTAAGAGATTAAGTGAAAAGTTGTGTGTACGAAAGGTGTTTGATAAAATGCCTGTAAGAGAGTCCGTCAGAGAATATTAAAGAATGAGAGAGAATAAGAGAGATTAGAAAATAAGAATAGTAGGTAAAAGATTATAAAATCTTTTAACTCTCTTATTTATACACTCCACGTGACAACGACTATTTTTGTGAAGCAGAACAGACTTTTTACACCTGGCAACATGGAAACAGTCAAAACAATAATAAGTGGGCACGGTAAACGTGCAGTATTTATTGCTCACATACTGTTACCAAAACAAACACGCAACCCATTAACCAAATGATTATCACTGTCTTTATCTCACCTAATTATTTTCTGATAAAAATGACTGTTACAGTAAAAACTAAAAATAAGTCAAGTAAATAAATAATGCCACGTAAGCATCAGAATTTCCATCAGGATTTGCATCAGAACTTGACTATTATCAGAATTTAATGGTCATTAGAACATGGCTTCTGTACTCAAAAAGTGAATGACTGTTTCTGTGATTCTTCACACAAATACTGACAGGTTTCTTCCGAGTTTAATCATCAGAACTTGCATCAGAACTTGTCCTCAGAATTTATGCAAATGATACTTAAATGTTTTTCAGAAACAACTTAATCACCACAGTAATTTTCATCATTCATATGGAGTGATAGTGTGTTCATGTGCAAATGATCAGATAATGATTAAAGTCTGATAAACTTCAGATATCTTAGAAATAAGGCATAACTAAGAAAATGCTTAAAATATGTCTTTAATTTTAAAGTCTACTATAGAATAAATTTATGCAAGAGTCCACCTCAACTGTTTGTGCTTATTTTATGCATCTTTTGACATTCTTTTTACAGTGGCTTCTCAGTGTAAATGAGTCACAACTGCTATCAGAATTTATGTTGTTATCAGAATATTTCTCCAGTAATTAGAGAATGTGAAAAGTCACCAAGAAAAAATTATTTTCTTTTCTAATGCATATAACTTAATACTAGCAATGCACTTGGTTCTTCCCTTTCACATATTTACTCTAGATCTCAAAGGAGTACCTGATTTCAATTTTTCTTTTCTTTTATTTTCTTCAGATAAGTGAGGCTTATCAAGCATGTAGTTCTTCCTTAAGATTTACTAACATCAGAATTTGACAGATAAGGAACAATAATCTAGTTCGTGACTTAGTAATAAGATACAATAAGTAAATTTGACTAAGATCAAAATTAGAGTTTGCTTGTGTTATGGATTTCCACATAAATAACTAATTCAAACATGGGATACATAGTTTGTTAAAGACTACTAAGTCAACATCTAGCAAAGTAATCCTCACTGGATTGAATAGTCACAGAACATTCAAAACCCTATCAGAGTATATAGAATCACATCATATAACAATCAGTATTTAATATGATACATTTTAAGCACATATTTCATTAAAATAAGACAATCTGTAAACACTGATCATAAAGTCTGATGCATGAGAACAAAAACTAAGCAGATTTTGAGAAAGAACCTGAAACCATTCCAAGTTCATTTACCAGTCTTGTAAAAGTAGCTTCACATAGTGGTTTTGTGAAGATATCTGCTAGTTATTGATCTGTTAGGACAAAATGTAATTCCACTGTACCTTCCATCACATGTTCCCTTATGAAATGGTACATAATGCTGATGTGCTTTGTCATTGAGTGTTGAACTAGATTACCTGTCATAGCAATAGCACTTTGATTATCATAGTAAATGGGTATTTTAGAAAATTCTAACCCATAGTCCAGTAGCTGATTCTTCATCCAAAGAATCTGTGCACAACAGCTTCCTGCAGCAATATATTCTGCTTCTGCAGTTGATGTGGAAATTGATTTCTATTTCTTGCTATACCAAGAAACCAATCTGCCTCCAAGAAATTGGCAGCTTCCACTAATGTTTTTCCTGTCTATTTTGCATCCTGCAAAATATGCATCTGAGTAACCTATTAGCTTAAAATCTGATTCCCTAGGATACCACAATCCTAGATCAGCTGTACCCTTGAGGTACTTGAAAATTCTTTTCACAGCTATTAGATGAGGTTCTCTTGGATCAGCCTGAAATCTTGCACAAAGATATGTAGCATACATGATATCAGGTCTACTTGCAGTTAAATAGAGTAAGGAGCCAATCATACCTCTGTAGTTAGTAATATCTACTAATGCTCCAGTATCTTTATCTAACTTGGTGGCAGTGGCCATAAGAGTGGATGTAGTTGAACTGTCTTGCATTCCAAATTTCTTGAGTAAATTTCTGATGTACTTGGATTGATTTATGAAAGTACCTTCTTCAGTTTGCTTGACTTGAAGTCCTAGAAAATAGCTAAGTTCTCCCATCATACTCATTTGATATCTTGACTGCATTAACTTGGAAAATCTTTCACAAAGTTTTGTATTTGTAGAGCCAAAGATGATATCATCAACATATATCTGTACCAAAAGTAAGTCCTCTCGATGGTTGAGGTAGAACAGAGTTTTATCAATTGTGCCTCTGGTAAATCCACTTTCCATGAGAAATTGTGCCAGAGTTTCATACCATGCTCTTGGAGCTTGCTTTAGGCCATAAAGTGCTTTGTCAAGCCTGTAGACATAATTTGGAAATTTTGGATCTACAAAGCCTGAAGGTTGTTCAATATACACCTCTTCTTCCAATTCTCCATTGAGAAAAGCACCTTTCACATCCATTTGAAAGACTTTAAACTTCTTGTGAGCAGCATAAGCCAAAAAGATCCTTATGGCTTCCAATCCAGAAACTGGAGCAAATGTTTCATCATAGTCAATACCCTCCTGTTGAGAGTAACCTTTAGCAACCGGCCTTGCTTTGTTTCTTGTAATTATGCCATCACTGCCAGTTTTATTTCTGAACACCCATTTTGTGCCAATAATTGATCTGTTCTTTGGTGTTGGCACTAGGGTCCAGACTTTATTTCTTTCAAATTCATTTAACTCTTCCTACATTGCTTGCACCCAATCAGCATCTTGAAGAGCTTCTTCCACTTTCTTTGGTTCAGTCTGAGATAGAAAAGAATGATAGAGACATTCATTTATTATTGTTGTTCTAGTTCTGACACCTGCTTCAGGATCTCCAACTATTAAGTCAGGTGTATGTGATTTAGTCCACTTCCTTGCAGATGGAAGTTGATATCTAGAACTGGATCCTCCCCCATGATCCATGCTGTCTCCATCAGCATTTTTTGATGCTCCCCCTGAAGTTATGCTCTCTGAAATTTCAGAATTTGAGTTGGATCCTTCAGGAATTGAAGAATCAGAGTTTCCAGAATTATCAGAATTTGGCTCATCAGAACTTGATGAATCAGAACTTGAAGAGCCAGTGACAGGTTCTGATGCTTCTTGAGAGTCTTGAGATGTGGTAGGATCATTAGATTGCTCCCCCTGAACAGGTGCATTTTCCTTTGGAGCAGTTATTACAGTTTCAATGACATCAGAGTTTAACCCATCATAACTTACAGGATCAGGACTTAGGTCATCAGAATTTACAGAATCAGAATTTACATCTTAATTTTCAAATCTCAGCTGATCATGATCATTAAAATCTTCAAGTTCATTAATCTTTTTATCATCAAAATATACATTGAAAGATTCCATGACAACCCTTGTTCTTAAATTGTAGACTCTGAAGGCTTTTGTGGAAAGTGGATATCCAACAAAAATTCCTTCATCAGCTTTTAGATCAAATTTTGACAGCTGTTCAGGATGAGTCTTAAGAACAAAACACTTGCATCCAAACACATGAAAGTATTACAGATTTGGCTTTTTTTTCTTCACCATCTCATATGGTGTTTTTCCATACTTTTTTATGAGTGTATCATTCTGTGTAAAACAAGCAGTCTATACAGCTTCAGCCCAAAAGCAGGTTGGTAGCTTTGCTTCATCAAGCATAGTTCATGCAGCTTCAATAAGAGTCCTGTTCTTTCTTTCTACAACTCCATTCTGCTGTGGAGTTCCAGGTGCAGAAAATTTATTCTTTATTCCATGCTCTTTGCAGAACTCTTCCATGATTGAATTCTTGAAATTAGTGCCATTATCACTTCTTATTATTTTAAAAGAATCTTTGACTAATTTATCCAGCTGTCTGACATGATAAGTTAGAGTAGATGCAGTTTCATTCTTCTTGTGCAAGAAATACACCCAAGTGTATCTTGTGAACTCATCCACTATAACCATAGCATATTTCTTCTTTGCAATGGACATGACATTGACTAGACCAAATAGATCAACATGCAGTAAGTGATAAGGCTCAAGAATTGAGGATTCATTTTTGCTCCTGAATGAAGATTTTCTTTGTTTTGCCTTTTGACATGATTCACAAAGACCATCAGGAGCAAATACTGATTTTGGCAGTCTTCTCACAAGATCTTTCTTTACTAGCTCATTTATGTTGTTGGAATTTAAATGAGAGAGTCTCTTGTGCCAATTCCAGCTTTCTTCAATTGATGCTCTGCTTAACAGACAGATTGCAGAACCATCAGAGTTTGTTGAAAGTCTGGCTTCATATATGTTACCATGTCTGTAACCTTTCAGAACCATTTTTTCTGTTGAATTACTTACAACTTCACAGTGTTCTTCAAAGAAATCCACATGATAACCTCTGCCACAGATTTGACTCACACTTAGCAGATTGTGTTTAAGTCTTGAGACAAGGTCTACTGATTCAATTATGACATTCCCAAGATTGATATTTCCATATCCCAGAGTCTTTACCATGTTGCCATCTCCCTAAGAAACTCCTGGGCCATCTTTCTCCATAAATTCTGATAGCAGGGCTTTATTTCCAGTCATATGTCCTGAACATCCACTGTCCAGAACTAGGATGTTTTTCCTGTTGCCCTGGAATCATAAAGACCACTATTGGTTAGTTTTAAGGACCCAAACTTGCTTGGATCCTTTGGCCTTTTTAAGTTTCTTAGCATTTGCAGCGGATTTAGTTTCAGAGTTTATGCTAACATGCTTTTTATTAGACTTTATATCAGACTTTGCATCAGAATTTACACTAGAAGGAATTACACTAACTTTCTTTAAAGAAGGTTTTATTTGATAATAATCATAGTACAAACTATGATATTCCTTACAAGTATAAATAGAATGCCATAAACTACAACAATGAAAATAAGGATTTTGTGGTTTAAACCTAATAGACTGACTCTTAACTCCTGATCTAGGAGGTAAAGAGTTTACATCTTTATTTTTCCTGCAAAAAGAAGCAAGATGGTTAAAGTTTCCACAATTATAGCATTTCTTTCTAGGAGCATTAGGAACAGGCATATAATTATTGCTTTTATTCACACCTTCCTTTCCATTCCTATTTTTCCTAGCTTCTTTTACCTTGTTCACATTTTTAATCTCTTTCAGCTTATACTTAAGCTACTTCTTTATCATTAAACCTATGTTTACTAAAGCTGGTTTGTCCTGTTTTAATTTATCAAAAGTTGTCTTTTCTATGACTTCTGTCTTAGAGTCTTTCATCTTTTAGAATCAGACACAACAATTTTTGCTACAAATTTAACAGGATTAACTTTAGACCTTTCAGCTTTCTTGGTAAAGTTTGGTTTAGATGACACAGTTTTCTTTTCTTCTTTATCATCTAGGTAACCTAGTCCTTCTTTCCAATTTCCATTTTCTAAGATTTTCTGAGTTGTTCTTTCAGAATTAGTCCAAGTTTTGATTATCTCCTTTTCCTTTTCCAGTTCAGATTTAAGAGATTTATTCAGTTTTAACACTTCATCTCTAACATACAAAGCCTCATCTCTTTCTTTCTGAGTTTGATGAAATGTAACTAACTCTTTTTCTAAGTAGTCATTTCTGTTTCTAAGAGCAAGACTTTCAGATGTTAATCTTTCATTTGTTAAAGTCCGATCTCTAAAACTAATGAACATGGTTTTAAGATATAATCCTAGCTCAGAAATATCATCAGTATGAAAACCAAGCGTTGAATGAGGTACCTTCAATTCAACAGCATCAGAACTGCTATCAGCATTTACCATTAAGGCATAGTTCACCTCATCTTCAGAATCTGAAGTGTCTGCCCAGTTTTTTTTCTTTGTGATAAGTGCCTGGCCTTTATCACCTTTTCCTTTCTTGCAGTCAGGAGAGATGTGGCATCTTTCACCACAATTGTATCATTTGCCATTTGAGTTGTCTCCTCTGTCAGACTTTCCTCCTTCGCCTTCTGACTTTTTGAACCCTTTCTTTTCAGAACTTCCACCTTTCCTAGAAAACCTCTTTCCCTTTCTGAATTTCTTGTAGGCTATCTTTCTGATACCCTTCACCATAAGAGGACACAGTTGCATCATCTCTGTATCAACATCCACTTCAGATAAACTTTCAGGTTCTGAATCATCATCATCGGAATCTGATGACTCTGAATCAGACTGTATGATGAGAGCCTTTCCTTTTCCCCTCTTTGAGACAACCACTTTAGGAGTTTCATCCTCATCTTTAAGAGCAACTTTCTTTGACTTTCTTCCATGCCTTTTGCTCCTTTCATCCTCTTAAGTTTATGAGTCTTGAGCATACCATAAATTTCATCAAGAGTAGTTTAGCAAGGTCATAGTTGTCTCTTATGGTAGTAGACTTCAAATCCCAATTTTCAGGAAGAGCTAAAAGGAATTTTAGATTTGAATCTTCAAGATCATATTCCTTGTTCACCAGTGACAGATCATTCAAAAATTTAGCAGACCTGTCATATAAATCAGTTAATGACTCATCAGCTTTTGAGTTAAAGTGCTCATACTCCTGTGTGAGTATAGTCTTCTTGTTCTTTTTGATGGCTTCAGTTCCCTGGCATCTTGTCTCCAAAGCATCCCATATCTCCTTTGCAGTCTTGCATCCAATTACCCTGTTTGACATGACATTGTCAATTGCACTATGCAGCAGATGCCTTACCCTTGCATCCTTCGCAATAGATGAGATGTCTTCAGTTGTGTAATCACCTTTCTCCTTTGGTATCATATTTGCTGGTTGATCAGCAACTGCAACAGAGAGCTTGGTAGGATTATATGGTCCATCATTAATTCTATCAAGGTATTCTGGATCTGTGGCTTCCAGAAACTTAGCCATCTTTACCTTCCATATAGGATATTCAGATGCTCTCAGTATGGGAACCCTAATACTCTCATATCGACTGTGGGTTTGATTGTTTTGAGTATCTTGAGTTTTGGTGGGCTTATGTGGAGTTTGTGTTTCTTCAGACATGATTGTAAACTGGATCTCACTATTTGTATATCAATAAAGAGGCTCTGATACCACTTGATAGGTCACACAACACCATATAATGGGGTTGAATATAGTGTTTATACAATTAAATCAATTTAAAACACAAGTATGTAACATTAATCAAGTTTATTCAATATAATAAACTCTGTTACAAAGTAGGTTAAACTATGAACAATATCACTAAGAGCTGCTAGGTTACAATGAACAATGTTCTCGTTTGATAACACTTATAGTGTAAACCCTAAGCTGTGTTTATATAGTACACAATTAGAAAATATCTTCTAACTGATATGGAATATAATTCTGTCTCCTAAAATATATCAATCATATATTAATTTCTAAAAGTCTTCTAGTTGTCCAACTCTTCATGCATATCTTCTTTTGTTTTAGTCCAAATCCTCTCCTGTAAATCAGCTGCATTCCTTATCTGAAGTACCCGCACTTAAGTCCTGATATAAATCCTGACGACCATAAGTTCTGATATAAGTTCTGACTTCAGTAAGTTCTGATTTCCAGTAAGTCCTGATATTAAGTTCTGAAACAAAACAAATCAGATTAGACATGACATCACAAATATATCTAACACCTATCACATCCATCCAAGTCTTTTTAAAGAAAATATCAAATCCACCTTCATTCAAACCACCAACCAAGACTCACTTCAAAATGGCAGGAAAAAATAAAGAAAGTTCAAGCTGATGTTGGTGCCATCTGGAACTGTTTCAATCAAGATGACTTTATACCAGTTTCAAGGAGCATAACAGATGATGATTATCACCAACAACAAGCTGAGGAGATAGTCAGAGTTTGGGTTATTTCTCTAAAATAAGTCGGGATCTACTACAAGGATGGCTCCTTTATTTTGCTGAATAATGAAGTAATTAATACATTTTCCAATGTAGAATTGATGAGGGTGATCAGTTAGATGAAGGCTAAAGATTCCAGTACAAGAATGTGGAAGTTTATGTTGGATGAAAGGTTGAGAGAAAGGGATATCAGAGTTGTAAGGGAAAAGGCTTAGGGGGAAGGACAGGAAAGGAAATATGCTGAAGAAATTGACATGTTTGAAAGGAGATCAAATGAATTGAAGGTAAGGGGGTTGAGCACAGTTTCAAAGGATGGAAATTTTCTAAACATCAAATTTGGCATATTCTCAAAATTCAGA